>NW_018127952.1:1198272-1231120 GCF_001952655.1 Monopterus albus
GTTCAGCAGCTGCAGATTGTTCGAGGTTGGTCTCTCTCTGTACTTTGTGCCTCCATAGATTTTGACTGTAAAGCAGATGTAGATCAATGCTCTTAAAGTCTATGGGGGGGGGGAATCAAGCCACAAAAACCGTTTAAATAGCATAGGCCATATCAATCCATTTAAACCAACTAGCCTTTAAACTAAAACAGAAAGGAAAAGTGACACTTGCATATTGAAATATTGGCCATTTGTGTCCAGGCTTCTTCCTGTAAGCTCCATCTCTTTTTTTCACCTGCAGTTGAGTAAATTATTAGATATCAAAAGGTGAAACTGAAACCACGTTGTTTTGTTTGCAGAAGTTATTTTCTCCTAAATCATGCTCTGGAAAATTGAATGGACAGGCCATTATGTAGTGCTGTATCAGTTACATGCAGTAGACAGCAACTAATGCCACCCGTTAAAGGATTGGTTTAATGTTACAGTAGTTTAAATACAGGGTTCAAGTACATAGAGGGGTCACTCTAAATACCATAAGGTCAAACAGCAGACGTTATACTCCACCGCTTCAGATGCTACATAGTAGGTGACATATTCTTTTTTTCCTTTTTAATTCCTTTTTTTATTTTTATTCATTTTATTTTCTGATAGACACTTTGTGCAGCGAGTTGGACCAAGAGAGAAAGGCTCGTTATGCAATACAGCAGAAGCTAAAAGGTAATTTTATCAGGTCCAAAATCGAATACATGTCTTTTTTTTTAACCTACAAACATAAATATGCAAGTGCTACTTTTTTTATTAAACATTTCCTGTGATCGGTGTTATTCACATTTACAGTCAAGACATCGTTAAAGGAAAGGTTTATATTTTTAAGGCAGTCTTAAAGTAACGCTCACATGCCCATATGTACATGAAAAGTACTGCTGGTCACTTTGTCGTTCCTCCTGACCGAGATAAATCTAAATGTAAGTGATGGGAAAATTTGTTCCTTGTTTTGTGCAAGTCCAGCCAAAGCTCTGATAAGGCATCAGCATTCTGATTTAGTCAAATCAGCCATTTGTCTTTCAAAGTCAGTCTTTTAAGTACAAAATTTCCACTTTCTGTTACAAGCTCTCCAATACAGCTCAATAAAGAATGTCTGTAAGAGTGTTTCCATGCACCCGTTTTATGTACATTTTCAGTTTACACTTAAATAACCTGAGTGTTCACACTTGGCTGAGGTGTTTTGATAAAGCAAAATGTGACAAAGTGCACAAAGACTTAAATGAACCTTGATGTATATGAAGCATGTGACTTAAAGTCCACTGAAGCTTAAACCGAAGAAACAAAAAATACATAAACGTCATGTTTCCCTCATGTTCTCTATGTTGTTTCAGTTTGACTGGAGCTCTTTTAATTATGTCATCTGGTTGTCCCCTTTTCCTCTGCAGTGGTTTAGTGGCACTGACTCTTATTTCTTCAAGCCAGCTCCTAATTTTCATTAGAGGATGGAAACATTGTTTCTCATTTTCTTTTACCAATTTTCTGAAATTTGAATAGAAACTTGGGTTATGACAACACAAGGAGGACGTTTTGTACTAAAAGACTAACTTTGGAAGATGCCATCTTGAGCTGAACTTTAGAAGTCATTTTTACACAAAACAAGGTCCAGTCTTGTTCCCCATCACTCACAATGAAACCATGTGAAGAACATCTGTCTTTATGGACATGAAGGGCAATCACTGCTACCAACCGGCCAACGGAGGCAACTGTACAGGGTCCCCAGAAGATGTCATTTATAATTTGGTTAATTTCACATTGATCAGAAACTTGCACCACTGAAACACAACACGAACTACAGTATGCTGGTGGCTCTGTCTTGTGGAGCGTCTCTGTGTCAAAATCTAGTTTAAGAAATGAAATTCTTTAGTTTACACTGTGCTCATTTGCTGTAATGTGTTTTGTGAAATTGCTTTAAAATGTTTCACTGTGTCAAGAACTGTAACGCTGCAACCAACACTTACTTTCATTATCAACATGTCTGATATATAATAAGTGATTGGTTGTTCAGCATATGAAATGTCATAAGACAGAGAGCTGTCATTATTTCTAGAAGCCAAAGGTAACCAGTTGCTGTTCTGTCTGACCAACAGTCAACAAAACAATTTGCTATCATAGAAAACTACACCTGCAAAAGTGACATCAGTGAAATTTTGGCATTTCTGCCTAAAATGACCTAAATCTCTTAATTGATCATCAAAAATTGTGCCAGTAAATTTGATGTCAGTGGATTAATCAATTAATGAATATATTCCATTGCTCTAGAGTACTGGTTGGTTTCTGAGTTGAAATAATGAAACTGCCATACATAATGGGGGCCAGTAGGGGCCCCACAACAAATATTTGCCCCACTGCTTCCTAGGAGGTTAACACAGCCCTGGGAACAATTACAATGACTAAAATGTTTTCCGTGTACAGTGAGTATATGGGTGTTGTTTTAAGATGCACTACAATGTGAACCTCTCCTTTATCTACATTAGGCCAAAAATAACTCACACCTGATTTATTTAACAATAATTTGTGCGAGGGTTGTCTGTGTTTGTCTGCATGTTCTCACTGATGGACCCGTTCCTCCCCAGAAGCTCACGACGCCCTTCACCATTTCTCCTGCAAGATGCTCACCCCACGTCAGTGCACCGGAGCCTGCAACTTCAAACCCCCGCTGCTGCCTCCCTAGCGCTCAGCACGACTCTGCACCTGAACCCAGCACAGCCCAAAAAAAACAAAAGACAAGAAAACCACCTTGGTCCATGTGAGAGCTCTCATGATCACCTCCCACCTGTGACCCAAGGATTGCCAACCTGCTGTATTAATACACTACTGATTTTAGCGCCTGAGTGAATACATCAAGGCTCGGAGGAGAAGGTCCTGACAGCACCCTCTCCCCAAAACATGAACTCTTAAGAGATCAACATGGAGTTAATTTTCTGTTGTGAATCAAAGGATTGTTGAAGTTGCAAAGCTCAAACCAAGGACTTTTTCTGAATCAAAGCCCTCTGCTCTTTAGCTATTCTCAAAAAACAACACTATATACATATACATATATATATATATCCTATATATCACGTGACAATGTGCAATGGCTTGTGTAATTGTGAAATTAAGTTCAGAATGAATCTCATTCTTTAGCTTTTGTTGCTTGTTTGAATATCTTGAGTTTTTACATATATTTCTTATTTATCCGTCTTTGGTTAAATTTATTGTTTAGATTATTTGTAACACTGTATATGTTGTTAAGCACTTTAAATAGGCAACATTTCTGAATTTGACCATGCTGTCTTACACCAAATTCTTTTATCGGAAATTTTAGCGTCTTTATGTTTTAAATGGAGCACATTAGTATGAGCACTTACTCGACAGCTGTTCAGGTTTGACATCCAACAATAGAAGTTTTTCTTTTACAGAGTTGTGCATCATCAAGTGATCATTTTAAAAACCGGTCTCGAGCCATTTATAGATATCATGTACAGTTTAGAGTATTTTAACTCAAATCCGATCTCACAGATTTTCTATGTTTCAGGGTTTTTCCCTATCATTACATACATAACAACAGACAAAACCAAAATATTTCCCTATCATGTGATGGCCTTTTATAAGAGGAAGACTGTATGAAATGTGTGTTCTCTAACAGCCGCATTTCATTTTTTTCTCCTTTGTTGAATTTGGTTTCTAATATAAAAACAGTAGTTCTCAAAGGAACAAATCTTGGTTTCTGACACAATCTACCCATATTTTCCCAAGTATATATGTACCTATGTCAATATTAATAAACAGTGAAAGCCACTTTCTGCTTTATAGCCTGGATTTTTTCCCCTTTCTTTAACTGGTGTGAGCCTGACACCTACTGGGCTCCACGCAGAGCAGCTCCTCATGAGATGGATCATATTTCCTCTTATTGTATTTGAGTTCAACATGATCTCTTTCATTAGGCAGCTACATTAGTGCACGGCATGTCCAGTTGACTTATAATGTTTGACGTCGAGTCAGGGGAGCAGGCTGATTTAATAGCGAAATCTAATTCTTCTGATGGGAGGACTAATAGATATTGATTACATGGCTCTCTGTCCCTGGATGCTTCATACTGAGACAGATACTCACATAATGTCACTGACACACAGTGAATGTTAATTTTCTGTGAACGTAATTGCCCTCCATGGCAAAGCTGGCTCTCTCTGAATACTAACAGGGCCCGCAAAGCTGAACTGAACTACTGAGAGAAAAATTGGCCGTTTTACAGTGTTTTTATTTAGCTGTTTCACATTATGCAAAACATTATGTGGTGACAAGCGTGGATGGATTATGTGACCATGCAGCCCTGGGCTCAAACATGTAAAAACACCCATCTCTTGCATCACTTTGTGGAAATTTTGCACTTCTTTTTAATCATTTTACATCTGTAGTTTTTGTGTCTGTGTTTTTTGTTTGTCGTTTTGCATCTCACTGTGGTAATGTTGGTTTTTTGTTTATATTGTGTGTCTTTTTAGTGATTTTAACCTTTGTGTCTCTTTCTAATGGCTTTGCATCTCTGTGGTGAATTATTATTTCTTTGTAGTTATTTTGCATCTTATAGTGAGTTTGCATCTTTTAGCTGTTCATCTTGTTGTGTTGGCTTTGTGTCTCTCTCTTTTTATAGTCATTCTGGTGGTTTTACATCTTGTTGTAGTTGTTTTCTATCTCTTTGTAGTCATTTTATGTTTCTTTGTGGTTGTTCTACATTTCTTTTTGGGCCCAGAGGACATCCAACCCTTGGGCCCCTGAACCATGTGCCCAGAAACCAGTGATCCACCCACTGTGATACTGTAGGTGGAAAAAAGAAACCCGTTTCCTTAGCACGGTGACTTCAGGCATTTCTAAAACCATCCAAAGTTAAACTGTAAACGAAGTCTGTTGTGAGTTTGAGGACAGAAGATCTGAAAGCTGTTTACTGCTCACATTATAAATGATTTCATGCTAATTTCATAATTATGCAACTTTAAAGTTTAATGTACTTAAGGGGCTTGTTTCAAATGTGCCTTGTGTTTTTACATTGCTTGTACTTTATATCACACGCTCTTATTAAACTACACACATTTATTAGTACACGTTACCAAAACTTAATGATAGCTGTCCATCCATCCGTCTGTCCATCAGAGAGTTTGTCATGCTCCTCTCTCTTGCATAAGAAGCTAATAGGTGCAGCTGCTTTACCGGAATGTTTGATGCTTATATGACTTTTGCATTAATATGATAAAATACCTTTATTTGTTGCCACTGGTGGAGGAAGTACATAGTATAAGTAGAAGTAATAGTCAAGCATTTACAGTTTTACTGGGATAAAAGTAGAGCACCAGTGTGTGATATGTAATCATAACTGCTGGATCATTCTACCTGATGGATTAACACATAAACTGCATTTTAATGTTGTAGCTTGTTACTGAAAAGTAACAAGTGCAACAAATGTAATCAAGGAACAAAAATGCGATTTATGAATTCAGTATGTGATGTAGTAATGATGACGTAAGCTTCGTGTAAAAATGCACCAGTGTGTGATATGTAATCATAACTGCTGGATCATTCTACCTGATGGATTAACACATAAGCTGCGTTTTAATGTTGTAGCTTGTTGTTACTGAAAAGTAACAAGTACAACAAATGTAATCGAGGAACAACGATGCGATTTATAAACTCAGTATGTGATGTAGTAATGATGACGTAATGTAGGAGAAAATGAAACTATGCAAGTAAAGTACAAGTACCTCCAATCTGTACTTAAGAACAGTACTCTTACATCCTTTTTACCACTGAGATTAAACACTTGTTATCTGTACACTTCATCCATAAATGGTTTTTCAGTTGATTTTCTCAATACAATACATTGACATTCACTTTATTAGGTACACCTGAACAATTGTATGCAATTCAGTGCAACACATCTGCTTTAACATTTGTGTTAATGAAGCTCAAAATGTTTCAGCTTTTGGTGAAGTTGTCATAAATGCCTCATAAACACAGATGTTATTAAAGTGGAAGTGCTGTATTGAATTTCATATAATTCTACAGGTGTGCCTAATAAAGTGGCCGGTGAGGTTATATTATATTTATAGCTTGATAATCACAGTATAAAATTACATAAATTGCACTCTAAAATAGTATTTTAGCCATCTCTTTCACTCCTAGTATTGTTTTACACGTTCTTGGAGTAATCAGCTCAGTTTCAAATGTCTGTCTGCCGCTCTCAGGAGACCAAGCTGAGTGCATTTACACAAGCTTACATTAAAGCCAAACATTGTCATATCAAACATTTTAAAAGAAGAATGCTGTTGTATCTTCCTGTTGGACATATTGTCTGACAGAACTTGCAGTTTGTACTACTGATTAATGACTTGCTTGTATAAATATGTGTGGTCACAGACACCTGTCCCATCACCGACCATCAACAATACAACAGATGGCAGTGATACATAATGATATAATAAAACCTCTGTGATTCTCTATGTATGAAATAAGCAGCAGAACTAGTTTGTCAATAGATTCTTTGTATGAACCCTGAGGGAACAAGCATTTTCTGATAATGGATTTGGGCATAAAGCCTAATGTGGTGTCACAGTGAAATGTTGTTTAGTACGGAGGTATAAAACCATTGTACTGTCATTGCTTAGAAACAAATACAGGCTGAATTTTAGGACAAAACACTATGGAGGATTCAGTTCCTGTTATTCTGGGTAATTCTTCATTTGAAATGACAGGGTGCCACCTACTGGCTTTACCAGAACCAAATCCTTCACTGGGCTTTGGCTTTCTCAGTGGCAGTGTACTTTGTTTTAGACCTATTTTCTGATTGTACTTAAAACTGACCATTTATAGAAGGCAGTGACATCAAATTACTGCAAATAACTCCTTGTTTGAATCTCCAAGTGACAAATGACAAGTGGCCTTTTTTGTCCTCAGGGGTTTATAACTAGAAATGTAAAACCACTGTGGTCAGCACTTCTCACCACCGCTCCACCCTCCAACAATAAACATTATATTTATATTTTATTAATCATTTGAATGTTTTAGAGTTTCAGTTATTTTCTGAAAATTTGACTTCTTAACATTATAGTTCTTTTTTAAACTTTGGCACGTTCCCCAGAGCCACCACAGACATTACACAACTGTATTCACAGGCTCAAACTGACCTAGTTGTGTGAAGTTACCATAGAAAAAGAAATAAAAAATCTTTGGATGGAGCCAATCAAAATGGATTCAGTGCTCCTAAGAGTACAGACCCATTATGTGTGTGCTGATACAACATGTTCAATCGTGATCATCTCTAAGATTTGGTACGATGCACTAAATTCCACAGAACTTGAGTTTTGTTATGGAAATTCAGCTTTGAGAAAACTATTTTCATCAGAACCACAGCAGAAAGTTCAGCTCACCACAAATATTTAGATGATGTTAGTGTTTACCTGTAGTGAAATCAAAAGTATGAGGTAGCAGAGAATGAAAATACTCAAGTAAAGTACCCTTACCTCAAAACTGTACTTAAGTATAGTACTTGAGTAAATGTACTTCGTTACTTTCCACCACTGCTGACTGTTATACATCATCATGCTCAGTAAATGCAACAGCCATAGAACGTTATATATTGGCACCCTGAATTGCAACAAACTGAAACGGTTTCACTGCCAAAAAGCTGGACTAGCCCCTCTGCTAAATGGAGTTCTGTATTTCTGTGAATGAATATTTTGTAAATGTCACTGCACAGATACAGACACATACTGTTTAAAGCATGCACACAAAGAACTGCAACAACAAATTGAACATAAACTGACACTTTTTTAAAAATACATCATGTATTCACAGAGTAATAACTGCAGTTAACCTATATGACGTTGGCATTATTGGCACACGGTCCAGTAGTTTAAAATAAATAAATACAGGAGGGACTTCTAATTTGAGCATTATATTAGACTTGGTGCAGTGATGGAGTTCTTTTGTGTGTTCTTATTCTCATATCAGGTCTTGAAACTTATGGCAACGCAAGACAGTATACGTGTCGGTGGAGCACTCAGATAGAGAATGACTTCAGTGTAGCCATGAATACATCCCACAGTATTATAAACAGTAGAGCTGTAAATATATGTCTATATAAGGTAAACAACACTGGTTTTGTTTGCAGATGCAAACAGTGAGACGTGGAGAGGGGAAAGAGACAGAGTTGTCACAGTGTGTTATCTTAGCTTTCTGCATCTTGAATGGACTGAACACTGTTATGGAATTTGCATAGAACGTGTGTGAGTTAGGATGTGTGTGTCCTCCACAGTTTTCTGAGTCATAGGTGCTGCATGTATCCTGTAGCCATGAACAAAATGAGAGAGATGGACAGGAAGGAGCCAGTCCTGACAATACCTACTGCTGAGGTGGCTCACAACCAGTCTGTACAGGCCTGCTGCTCACTCGTGTCAGACACAGGTTTTCAAGTTTCCAGTGTCATTAAAAATGGCCACACAACAAACTGGCAACACCAAGCAATGAAATAGTTCTAACTTTAACTGAACAGCTTTAAATTTTGTTTAAAGTATACTATGCTGTTTTTTACTTCACTTATATTTTAAAAATGTGTGCTTATGCAAATCCAGCAGCTTATATTTTCTTGCATCTTTAGGCTCTAATGTGTTGCTTATAAAATAAACATGGAATATCACACACTGAATGAATGAATTAACGAATCATAGAATAAAAAAGTTAATTCCAATTGTACTTATATATTGCTTTTCTACACACTTAAGCACACTCAAAGTATTTTATAAATTCAGCCCATTCACCCCATTCACACCACTGGCAGCTTTGCCACACACATACACACTAGTGCTGATGGCCATCAGTAGCAACTTGAAGTACAGTGTCTTGCCCAAGGACACTTCAAATAAGGAAACACCTGCAGTGACATAATGCTATTGAATTTGAATTCCATTGCTCTGAGGAGCACAAATGAAATACAGTACCAGTAATTCAGGCACAGTGTGGATCAAAATTGCACATCAGTGTGTGTCAATGTGTACATTTGTCAGGCTAATACAATGCGGTATTTATGTGCATTATTGCAACCTGGATGGAGGAATAGATTTAAATCGCAGTTGATGAAGAATAATTTAACCCACATAGCAACCTGATCTGGACAGGAAGCTTCTTCAGATTGGCATTGCTTGACTTTAGTCAGTACTGGTTCACTAGAAACTTAATATGACCAGAGAATATGAGATGTGACACTGGCGGCATAGTTTTATTATGGCAAAACAAAATATTTGAGACATATTTGTAGATATTTGAGTCTGAGACAAAATTAGAATGTTTGGTTCACATTATTATAGCCAGAGAAGTGGTGTGGAATTACTTAATACACTTCAACTTTTAATATTTTAAAGACTACAAGGAGACAATGTTTTAGACACTGAGCAAAGTTAGGGGAAGAACTTGAGTGCTTATGGTCAACATTAAATGGGATAATTCTCTTCTTCATTCTAGAGGTCATGACACTAAATAGAAAGTAAAAAGTCAGAGTGAGTAGGAGTATATTAAGTATATTTGCTTCACAGTCCAAAATGTTAGTTTTTACAGGTTGTTAAATACGGGCCCTAATTCAAAGATCGGACCTGTTTTATTACTTTTCTACTCTACTTTGTTCTCTTGAGTCCTATTCTCACTTTGTAACGTTCTACAACATTCTGTGGCTGCTTTTTCCTTTCATCCACTGTGTTCCTGAACGTACCCCTGTTGCTGTGTGCGCGTTCACGCAGTGGGCTGCGCGTCCCAGTCATGTGACTACCCCTTATCACGCCTGCGCAAAGAAATACAAGATGGCGGAGAGTGCGGAACTGAAGGTAAGGCGCAGCCTGAAATCATTACAAATTTACTCGGTTGCAGAATGTTTGATTGTGAAGTCACACAGTGTTCCAATGATTTAAGCCTCGGCAGCTAAGATGTGGTCAGATTTGGTGTTTGTAGCTCACGCACAGTAGGAACTTTATTGAATGCGCCAGGACCAGAGCTTGCAGGAGCATGTTTATGTTGATATTGAGACGCTCTGGTTTGTCAGAGCGGACCGTTTTCTTCAGTATAGCCCCTCCTGGGAGGGCGGCATTCACTTTTTAACCTTCCTCCGCGCCTGGTTTAAACACGAAAAAAATGGGCAACTTCATTGCTTCATGATACCTGTCTGTTTGGTTTGTTGGGAGGTATTTTCAGATGAAATGACGCTAGCTCGTGAGCGCGTATCGCGCCGACAGCCTCCAGACTGTCAGACGGTTTGAATGTAACAGCAGCACCATGTGTGTTGGTTCATATTTAAAGACGAGGCACATGGACGGATTCCTGCTAATATGTTGATGATTTAAAAGTTGGTATCGATAGCACACGCCGTGTCCGAGCAGAGGCTGAGGCGGCTGTCTGCAACGTTACCTGTTGATACATGCGTAATAAAGGCATCGCTTCATGTAAAGGTGCACTTGCTGCTGCTTAAGGGTTCAGATGGTTCCCTTCAAGGATGCATTACAAACCGGGCAGAGTGGGTAAAATCCAGGGTTTCCACACCGCCAGGGACCCCCCAAATCCCAGGTTTACTCTATATCATTTGCTTCTGCATAATTTGATTAATCGCAAATTAAAGCACAGGGCTGGATTATCAACCGGCCAAAGTGTGCAACTGCACAGGAGTCCCAGCTTCATCCATCACTTGTTGGGCAGTTTAGTATCGAATCTTGCACCTCTAAACTCAATATCAACTAAGGTATGTCCTTCGTTGTTGGATGGTGCCTGTCTCAATCCACAGTTTTGAGACCTTGTATTACTTTTAAGTCATATTTCCTCATGTGGAGCATCTTCCTAAATAAAGATATGTTTAATGAAATTGCCACAAAATAAAACCTTGTTTCACCATAGGAGGTGTCGTACTCGGAGGGCAGTAGCTGGAAGGCCATTTGAGGCACTCATTCAACCTGCTAGGGGTCCATGGGTTGCAGGTTTATTTCGGAACTTATTGCTAGTTATTGATCAGAGTCTTGGGATATTTTGACTTCTCCCCAGTGTGTTTCCACTGATAGCCAGGATACTTGGGTCTCTACGTGCTCCTTTGTACTGGGTGCTGTTCAGCTCCACAGACTGTAATGAGCAGTTGTTTAGCATGCCAAATGTAGTCTTACTACTGTATAACCTATTAGAGAGTATAAGGATGCTGTATCTGTCAAATTAAGGTGTGAAATGAAGATTTATGCTCCACCCCCAACATCCACTTTTCCAGAGGTTTATTCTTTTATGGCTTACACCTGCCTGCCATAAAAAGTTTATTACTGGGGCTTCCCATGGGAATGGGACTGACCAACCCCCCCAGATCAAGGATCACACAGGATTTTATTAGGCTTTCCTTAGCAGTAGGACAGAGCAGCAGCTCCCAGACTTAGTTTGTTGTTGTCTAAATATTTTATAAATGTAAGGATTAATGTTTCTCTCTTAAATTAAACTATCAAGTGTAGGAAATGCAAGTGTTTCACCCCATAGGATACATTTAAGGAATGTTTTAGCCCTTTAAGGTTCAGTTTGATTAAAGTAAAAAAAAAAAAACAGGGTAATTAGAATTTTGGGAAAGGCGGTAGTTTCTCCTCACATACTTTGATTGTAAGGAAGTTCAGCCTAATAGAGCAGGGGGCATCCGTCTTTACAGGCTATGAGACACCTTCAAGAAATATTATGCCTTGAAAAATGCATGAAGACATGAAAATTACCAATCTGAAAACTACACCCTCTTGTAAAATACCATGAGGAGTGGGCACAGTTTGAGCACAGTAAAGGAGATATATGGCCCTGAATCATAACAAATGTTTAATATGGCATCAGAGATCTTGTGTAGAGTACAGAAACACATCACACAATAAATAAGCAGCAATAACAATTTGTCTCAACCTAGATAACACGAGAAAATGAGATATGGATTCATAGATACGATGCCGGCAATGACTGACTGAGCAGTCACATGACAAAAAATGTATTGATAAAATTATAACAAGCCTTTTTTAGTTAGCCGCTTTTATTCTATTTTATTCTATTCTATGAGGATTCAGGGCTGGGCGATATGGCCTATAAATAATATTGAGATATTTATATCGTGATACATGATATATATATCTTGATATTTTGAAATCTCCTATAAAGCACTCCATAAATGATTGACTTAATCCTTTGATGCATACAATCACCAGTATGATGATCAATCATACCAGTATGATGATTATAGTAGTCCCTGCAACAGACTCTATGTCTGTTAAACATTCTTTTATATTTTGTTTATATTAATTAGGGGTTTCTGTTGTAGCTGTTTTAATCGGATAGTCTCCTAACCATAGTGTTGGTGGTTTGATCCCTCGCTTCTCCGGTTTACATGTCAATGTGTCCTTGGTAAGACACTTAACACCAACTTGCTCCTGGTTATATCACCAGTGTGCGAGTGGGTGAATGGGCTAATAAAGTACTTTGAGTGTGCTTCCTTGCATAGAAAGGTGCTATATAAGTACAAGACCATTTGATTGTCTGAAAATATCAAATGAAACTGCTTTTTACAAGTGGATCTTTATTTACCTAAAATTAATTTAAAGAATAAGCTATTTTTTTTTCAGTTGAACTGCAAAATGTCTGAATCTGGCTGGATTCGGTTTGCAACAAACTACGGTGGCCCCGAGAGCTCGGCGTACTGTTACTGCAGAAATGACATGCAGATAGATAAAATGCAATAAGAAACCATTCTTCACCAGTTTCATAACACAACATACACACAGGATTTAGAAATTGGCTGCAGAAACACTGTCAGGTTGACAGCAGATGTCTAATGATCATGCAGGCAGATTGTTTTTAAAACTTGAGTTTTTCCACACCACTGATGGACAAGAGTCTCCATGGCAACATGTCCCTGTGCTGCATCTGTGTTCATCACTTTTTAGTGTCCCCTGGAAACATTTCAGTTGTTTTCTGTGCTATATGCAGCCTCCTTTTTTCATGTTTTTGGCTGTGTTGTGTTTTTCTAGATGCTAAGCATGTGCTGTCAAAGTAATGAGTGTTTTCTTATTTTGTATGTTTAGTCTATTTGCATGTGTTGTCTTAAGTTGCAGGACTTTGAGCTCTCTGAGCCACTGAAGCAAACCCCACCTTAAACCTTCACACAAACTATTTTTGGATTTCTAGAGTAGGACAAGGGCTCATTTTAAGACTTGCCAGGTTTTCAGGCAGCTGTTGAGACCTCTGACAGTTATCAGTGGATTGTGTTAAATTGTTTTGTTGCATTTAATGTATACAAGGAAAAAGTTGACTATGAGTCATAAAATTTTGCTAATGTATATTTCCTTTTCCATTGTACTGTGATACATTGTGTCATGGTTAATACTGATGCAGCAATGGATAAGTGCTCATAAAGACAGTACAGCTGGAGTAATCATAATGCCCTATCGCCCTTCCTGTCTCCTTTGTTATGTGAATGTACTCCTTAAGGATGTAAAAATATAAGAGCCCCAGTGTTCATCATCTACCAGTATCCAGCTCCAGTGACATCATTTTACTGCTGTTTGGCACATGAGATCAAAATGTGTGTTATTTTATTAATAAGTTTGTCTCTACCATCCATATGTACCATGTGGTGCTTTTGGCAGCTACCCATAAGAATGGAGAGCACTAAACTAGCTGTGATACTTAGCACTGGGATGACTGCTAATATGCAGCAGTAGTCCTTTTCAGACATGCACTGGAACCCTGAAATTTTCTTGACATTACTCAGGGGAGCTGTATGTGAGAACACAAATGTCTAAGTCAGTCGACCCGGATGTTAAGCAGACTTTACTCTGCCAGCGCTCTAGTCCAAAGTCCGCATAAGGTCTGAGTGAGCTGGAGTGAGGCCATGTGAGAATACAGCAGCTTATACTATGGAGTATTTACACGGAGCAAGTGGGCAAATTAATGACATTCTATCATGTGACTAGTGCGAAATGGCAAGAATACAAACGTTTGTTGGTAAAGGAAAAGGTCATTTACAATCAAGATGTCAACGAAAACATCTAACTGCAGACACGACGAGACTCTGGAACTTCTGTCATTAAGAGCTGGCGCCAGAATTGTCAGACAGATTAAAGGTACAGCGAGAGTCTCGTTGTTTATGACCAAATTACAAACTGGCTACATGCCCACCCCCACCCCATAAACCATAACTACCTCCTGTTGTGTGCTACATGTGTGAAAGGGCATAGTCTGGAGTTCATGTGTGAAAAAGGCTCCTGACAGTGTGAGACAGGACTCATCAGGCCAGCAGAGAGAAAGACAGAGAAAGCGAGAGATCAGAAGCTGTGGATGCACAGAATATTAGTGAAAGTGAAGGCATGTGAGTAAAACGGTGAAATGCTGAAACTACAAAGTTGCTGATTAATTTGCTGTTAATCAATGAACACTTCCAGCTGTGGTTATTGAATGTAGCCCAGGTGAAGTCTTCACATTGCTTGTTTGGCAGAGAACTGAACACAGACAAACACTGGCACCGACTGTTTGGGACCTGAGTCAACATCAGTACAACAGCACTTGTTACACTGCACTGATGTTTGCATTTGAATTGCACCTATATATGTACTGTACATAGGCACACTGCAACTCAGCATAAGTGCAGTATCTTTTTATTTTGTTGTCCCATAACTTATTGTTTTTCTAAGATTACAACAAAACTATCTATGTATCTATCTTTCTGTTAGGGCTGGACCTGGATATTTGTTTGTTAGGTAGGTAATTGGTTTTCAGTTTTATCATTCGAGCACCTACAACCTTGTCAGCAGAGCTCAGTGTAGAGATCATTCAGGTAACAGCATCTGCTGATTGTCGCTGTTTCTGGTTAAAATGACAACCAGCAGGGTGATACAAGCTGGTGCTAACTAACCTTAGCTCTGTGAGTTAAACTGATAACAGGACAAAATGAAAATGGCTGTTGTCAGGTTTATGACCTCACTGCGGCCGGTGGACAGACAACAGGCGGTGTCGGCTTCTCGCAGAAACCACTGAATAATTAGGGTAAACTGAGTACTAAGCAGCTCTCCACGTTCGGTACAACCCTACTATCTCTCTCTGACTGTCTCTTTTGTCAACAGTTCATAACATTCAGATGACTAGAAAAAAATCAATAAATCTTCACAGTGACAAGGTTAGAAGCTGGAAACTTTGGAGACTTGGTGATCATTTCAGCTGTAATACACTGTATGTTGGCTTGCTTTGCTGCAGGTTTTGTTCATTGTTGGCTTTATGTTGTTAGAGCTCCGTTGGTGCATACATGTGTGATGCAGCCACTTTAAACAAAAATCTGGTTGCCAGGCCCCCAAATGTGTCCTGTTGCATTGCATTTAGTTTCACAGGCATCCCGAACCAACTCAGCTTCTTTGAACTGTCTTCTCTCTTCTCTCTTCTCTGAAGCTGCTGCACCAGCAACCTGGCAATACAAATAACTGTTTGTGTGCTGGCGGCTTATAGGTGGAGACAGTTTATTTGTAGAGCCTTGTGGCTAGGTTAATCCCTAATGATACAGGTCCTCTTCTCTTCTCCCAGCGCTTCCTTTCAGCACCTGCCTATTTCTGTTCTTGTCATTGTCATAATCTCTGCAGTTAATATTTGGTTTAAAGGGAATTGCACATTCTCATGGAAGTTCCTGAAGTGAATGATAACTGTCCTCGTCTACTGGTGTATTTAAAGCTTACGAGCATGTGCAGATGTTGGCGTGTTTCAAGCTCATGCCAGGTGATTAAGAGTTAGTTTCTGTGGCATTTTATCACATCAACTCAGACTTGAAAATATAAAACTCAGATGTGTGGCAGTAGACGACTTACAGATGCTGTATATCTCGCCTGTAACAGATGTCAGAGGTGTTTAGCTTCCAGCCAGCTCAGACAATTGTAGAGGTTTTACTGCCTTATTCCTTGTTCGCTGTATTTAGTTTGGCTGCCAGATAAAGATAACAAGCATGCTTTGTCACACTGGGTGACATGATATATGTTCTGTATGTTGATTTCAGTCAAACCAGCTCTGTTCTTGTCAGATATTTTGCCCTATGCGAGCACATGTGCATACATCGCCTCTTGCGTGGCTTCAGTGAGATGGAGCTTTTCTTTACTCCTGTGGTGATTTTGTTACACAGTCCTGTTGCCATGGAAACATGTCACATTTGAGATGGACACGGGTAGGTTGCAGCTTGAAACTCAATTGTGTGTTTCCAACTGTGTGTGTGTGTGTGTGTGTGTGTGTGTGTGTGAGAGAGAGAGAGAGAATATACTGGCCACTGTCTTGGCAGATGTGAGGTTTTAAAAATACTGGAATACCAGAGAAAAGTCGGTGTAAATAACGACGGCTACTGTACGTGAATAAAAATGTCTTGTGAAAGGCCTGTCTTCATAAAGCATTTCCTTATCCTGCTGCAGGCTTTAGCAGTCTGCTGTGTTTGTCAGATCCTCCCCGTGATGTTCATAAATCTGTCCAGCCGAGACTGCAGCTTTGTTCAACTCGTGTGCAGAGTTTAGTTATACTGTCACTCTTGTCATTTGCAACTTATGATTCTCATAAGATTTGCAGCGGTGTGGCATGAGTTTTGTGTATGAATCACATCAAGATTAGCTACCATTTTCAAATAAATCTTGATCCTAAGTTTTATGCGCCACTACTTTGGTGGAAACTGTGTGCAAGTAAATAAGTGTGGAAATATTTTCTAATTTACAAATGAAGTCACTCAAGTAATGGCCTACCTTGACTTGCTGGTTATGTTAATAAAATCACTGGACGTGATTCTTGATACCTCCTTCCTTCCTTCAACCTCTGACGGAGTTGCAACTTTCTGACACTGGACTCTACATTCTGCCCCAGTCTTCAGATTTCATAATGCCATACACACAGTCAAGACATCCAGTGCCTGAAGCAGCAAAGCAACCCCAAAACATCAGTGAACCTCCTCCATGTTTTATTGTAGGGACTGTTCTTTTCTTTGAACGCTTCATTTTGTTTTATGAAAACAGTAAGTGAAAACAACCTCCATTTCAATCTCATCTGTCCACAAGACATTCTCTCAGAAGGACTGTCACTTCCTCAGGTAGGTTTTGGCAAACTCTAATCAGGGTGTTTTATGTTTCTGTGTCAGCAGTGGGTCCCCTTGGGTCTCCTACCATAACGTCCCTTGTCATTCAGCTGGTGACGAAGAGTGCGAGCTGACACCGTTGCACCCTGTGCCTGCAGGGCGGCTTGAATTTGTTCAGAAGTTGATTGAGGTTCTTTATCCACCATTGGAACAATCCTTTGCTGCAATCTGTCATCTGTTTTTCTCTTTCGCCCACGTCCAGGGAGATTAGCTACAGGGTCATTGGCTGTAAACTTCTTGACATTGTCCAGGCTTTTCCACCATTGTGGTTTTCATATCCTCAGACACTTCTTTGTTCTTCTTTCTTTTGTCCATGCTCAGTGTGGTCCACACAACACAAAGGCTCAGTCAACCTTTATCCATTTTAACTGGCTGCAAGTGTGATTTCTATATTTCCAGCACCTGTTGGTTGCCTAAGGTGAGAGTCATTACAAATTAAAAGAGCATCACATGCTTGAAAATACAACTATTTCTGACGATTTTGAAATGGTGTCAATAATTCTGTCCAGTCCATTTTTGGAGTCCGGTGTGGAATGGATCAGATTTAGCTTTTTTTTCCAGCCTTCTTCAACCTAAGCTGCATGTTATTGGACTGTGGGAGGAAGCTGGAGTACCCAGAGAGAACCCACACGGGCACAGGGAGAACATGCAAACTCCACACAGAAAGGCACCGGGTTGGCCCGGACTCGAACCCGGAACCTTCTTGCTGTGAGGTGACAAGGCTAACCACCACACCTGTGTGTGTGTGTGTGTGTGTGTATGTGTATGTGTATGTGTATATATTCCCCACTCACCCCCCACTTTAGGGCAGTCTTGTATTCCTTCCTTCAAGCTTGGGTCCTCTACCTGAGGCCTGGGAGCTTGAGGGTCCTACTCAGTATCTTAGCTGTTCCTAGCACTGCACTCTTCTGGACAGAGATCTCAGATGTTGTTCCTGGGATCTGTTGGAGCCACTCTCCCAGTTTGGGGGTCACAGCCCCCAATGTTCCTATTACCACGGGGACCACTTGTGCCTTCACCTTCCACATCTTTTCTAGCTCTTCTTTCAGCCCTTGGTATTTCTTGAGCTTCTCGTGTTCCTTATTCCTGATGTTGTTATCACTTGGGATTGCTACATCTATCACTATGGCCTTCTTCTTCTGTTTGTCCACCACTACTATGTCCGGTTGGAAGCTGTGTGTGTGTGTGTATGTATGTGTGTATATATGTGTGTGTGTGTGTGTGTGTGTGTGTGTGTGTATTAAAAAATACATGAAAATTACATTTAATATCAGGCTGTGCCATCAAATGAAAAGAAAGACACTTGCACTCCGCATATGCTCAGGTGTTTGTTTTACTTGGCAAATAGCTTCCTGTCTTCTGTCTGTTTAACGGCATATCACAACACCTGCAGCCCCTCAACCTTTTATCTGCGACTGCGAATCTCTGGGAGAATTAAGCCAGCTGGCAAAGATGTTTCTGTTGAGTCAGCTCGAAGGGTTAATGGCTAATAATAGAAGTAAGCCTGTGCCGTAGCCTTTCCACTGACCTGTAACCTGAGGGGCTGCAGCTCAAGACTCTTATTTACCAAACACTCATTCATTCTTTACGGAGCAGCCTGCTGTGAGCAGAACATCCCTCTGCATTTTGAATAAAACAGCTTTGTATGATTTGCTTGAAGGATCAGGTTAAATAAAAATGTTTTGATGATCCAGTTGGTCACTTCTTACCTGTGACTGATTCTGCATTCAGTACAACTCAGTGTTTATCAAAAATAAACACATTTCAGGAAACTAATCAGTTCCATGTGATATTTGTAGGGAACCGACCTTAGAGCAGCAGTAGATACCACTAATAGTTTTTTATATCATTTATTTGTCTGTCAGCTAGTTGATTATCAGTAAAATGTCAAAAATAATGACAAAATGAATCAGAACCCAGCATGTCTGTGTTAACACTGATTAATTCCATTAGATTATTTTGTTGTCTTAAACTGAAAAAGAAACTTCTCACAGAAAAATATTGCTCATACTTTAACGCTGGCATGGTGAATTTTTAAACAATGACGAGCCCTAACTGATATGGTTGCTCCCAGCATTTCTTGTCATGCCATGATGGAGGGATGGATGGGGGGATATGTACATGGATGAATGCTTAATTAATCCCAAATGAAATGATGGCATCCAGTAGTTTATTCGTTATAGGCAGTACAGTCTAGGGCTGTCCCATCTGGCAATTTTTATTTGATGGCAGTAATCGGTGAATATTCAAATATTTGCTTTGGGGATGGCGCTAACATTGTGTTGCAGCTAAATATACTTCTTTGCCCACTTGGCAGTACTTTTAGAAAACAAAACAAAAAGCTAATGAAAGTTATTAGGTAATACTTAATGTAACAGATGAACAGATCTTCATAACCCTTTGCTGGTTATGAAATGTGCTACATTTCCATTACTGATGTGAGATTGACTGATAGTTTTACCTATGAAGACGTCTCATTTTGTTGGAGTTGCTTGATCGACAAAGCACTCAGTTTGCTGTAATTATTCAGTGGTGTTAGAGACTGATGCCCATTTACCTCATAAATGATCTTCGGCTAACAGCAGGACAGCATGTTGGCCGTTTGCCCACCGGCTGCAGTGAGGTCGACTATCCAAATACTAAAATTGAAAACCGATTACCTACCCAATGAATGACTAGTTGGATATTTGGGTCCAGCCCTAATACAGTCCAGGGCAAACCAAACAACTGCTGCAATAACAACTAAGATGGTAAAAAGACAATAATGACTAATAACAATTGGACAAAAACTAAAATACTGCTAATAAAAATATCAATAAAAATGAGGACATGAGATAATATAATATGACAAGGTACACTAGTGATAAGCAGATGACACATGACAAATCAGATGCAAAAGATTTAATTGAAACATGTACAAAGGCAACACGCAAAAGGAGGTCGTGAAAATGTGTAGACTAAGGGCAGGGAAAGGCAGCGTCATTTGCAACTTATCAGACATATTCTTGATTAGAAGCAGATACTAATGCAGCTGTGTGTGGTGTTTTGTTTATAGCTTATATTATATAGTGGTCTAGCTCCTCTTCTTTCCTTTCTGAATGGCGAATGCAGATACCGCTGGAAATGGGAGTTATTTCTGTCACCCAGGTGCAGAATGTACATGGTAGTCAGCCATTGGCTGTAGTCTGTGTGGTGTGTTCAAGTGTCACTTTTTCAACCCAACTGGACCGGACAAAGTCAATGTGAGGCGACACAGCAGTTGGCCTTCGTTAGTGCTTGTTCTTTCACATCGGCTTGGCATGTCTCTGTCCTGAGATTGTCCTGAGGGATCCGAATCATGGCCGTAAAAAGATTAGTTGTGCATCTCTCGTGAGATTCAATCCAGCTTGGTACTCAGTTATGCAGAAATTGCACGTATGACACGCACAGCTAACATTATGGAGCTGCTTACCTTATAGTGCTACCTCATGTTGACTGTGGACAGAGTTCCATTTCTTTGCCATTATATTAGCCTGATCCAAAATGTACTATCATGGTGAAAGACTATGTCATCTCTGCCAGTCACTCGTTTGCTGCACAGTCGACGGTCTCGGGCTGCTCTCTCTACTATTGCCCCTCTTCTCGCTGTCTGCAGACCTCCCCCAGCTCCGGTGGAGAGGGTGGGTGCAGCTCACAGGTGTCTTTGTACCCTTCTTCATTTTCACGTCAGCCAGCGCAGTGGGATTTTGGTGCCTTTGTTCTCAGCCTTTCTTAAACACAAGGGAGAGGTCAGCACTTTGCCATCAGATTTCTTTGTCCAAGGTTTTCCTGCCAAAATTCTTTGTCCTCCTACTTGGAAGCAAAACTGTGTTTGGTTGCTACTGGCTGCATGTACCTGCAGTGTTTTGGCACCAGATCGCAAACCCCCTTATCATAAATTTGTGCCTTTGAGCACCAAAGAAGATGGGTTGTAGATGCACTATCTGCCTGTGGCAAGCTGGGACTAGACCTGTGAAGCCTCAGGTGTGGTGGCACAGCATTTACATACTAATGATTAAAATCATTGTGAACTTGGTCCAGCTGGATTTCTTGAACCAGTCCTGCTTGGGAAAGGAAAAGCTTGATCCATATTTTTGTCCTACACTCTTGTCTTTTGTTTGATTCACAGTGTGCACTGTGGTTTTGATACCATAGAGGCAGGAGGGAGAGAAAACAACAGGCGGAGGTATTTCAGAGTTAAGCCTGAGTCAGAGAAGCTCGAAGGCTAAGAGGTGGGGGGATGGGAGGACAGAGGAGAGGAGGATGGGGAGGGAGCTGGCACTCAGTACAGAGCCTTCTAGTTGAGAGTGGGAGCTTATATTATGGCCAGGTAGTGTGCATGCTTTCCCCCATCCGCCTACACTGCCTCCGCACACACCCACACACAAACACACACATCCTGCAGAACCTTTGCAGAAACAGCTTGGTGCAACATTATTAGCCTCACCATCTCCCAGCCTCCTGAGGCTCAGAAGAACTGTGTTAATGTTCTCCTCCTCCAAACCAAGTAAAGAGCAACATCCATTCATCCATCCATTATCTATACCACTTATTCCTGAATAGAGTTGCTGGGAGGCTGGATCCAATCCCATCTGACATTGGGCAAGAGGTGGGGGGACTGTGGGAGGAAGTTGGAGCACCCTGAGAGAACCCACCCAGGCACACGGAGAACGTGCAAACTCCGCACAGAAAGGCCCTGGGTCAGACCAGGCTCGAACCCGGAGTAAAGAGCCCCAGATTTTTTACATTTCTGCTAGTAAACATGTGGAACTAAAAGGTAAATGATGTTGGACACTAAAAACTGCTACTTTGGTATCATTAGTTGTAACAAACAGCAGAGGCTTTAGGGGACATTTTAGATTTTCACCACATCTTATACACTCTGACCCTGTGCTATGAGTCGGTCTGCGTTAACAACTGATCTGAATGGGTCAGCTTTTTTCGGATGACCTTTGTTTGCGACTGGGTTGAAGTCACTTTGCCAGCCTTTGGTGAACAAGGCCTTTTAAATGTCATTTACAAATGCAACAGAACAACAATGTGTGTACATGCGGGCGCTTCACTTTAGGGTTTATTATTCACTGATTTTCTTGTAATGCATCTACAGCCAAGTTACTGGTTTCAGACACAGACCAATGAAACAAAGGCTGAATGAAAACCAAAAGTGAGAAACATCTGTTAGCTGAAGAACATTTATTTATTTACCAATTAAAATATGTCCACACTAGCACAGAGGATAGAAAACTATCAAGTACAAGTACAAGCTAGCATCAGATCAGACTATTTGTTACTAATTTAAATGGTAATTTTGACAGTTTTACTCAGCTGCTCGTGTTGAGTCAGCATTTTATATTTGAGAAGCTTGACTTCCTCTTTGAAACAAAGAAATGAATTTTTAATGGTTTTATTTCCTTAACTCAGTATCTGTAAGTAAATTTCAAACTATACCCATCCCTACCTATGAACCTACAACATATAAAAAAAAAAAGTTTCCCCAAAATGTCTTCCAGGGTCAGACATCATGCTGCTTTCTCAGACGATGCTGTGGCACCGGTATCACCAAAGGGTGGTTGCTGTCTGACAGTTATATTAGCTGGTAGTTAATCCTCAGAGATGATCTCATGAAGTTACAGGTGACTGATGGCAGTTTGTGCCTTAAAACACATCCTCAGTCAGGCAACAGAGTAAAGGAAACATGGAGGTTTGAGCTCATCTGAAAACGTTTTAATCTATAAAGTCATCATATTGCTAAAGTTACTGCAAGTTAGAATCAGAATCCAGGTGGAGAATAGTCTAATTTTGTCTTCTTGTGCGGGCAAAACTTGTACCAGGCCATTTCAGTCTTGCAAGCAAGGATTTTTAAAAGCATACACAGAGGTCGACATCATTTGCAAAAACCTTTTCCATTTTAAACTCTCTCCACCCTGTTCAGTTTATTCACATACAGAAAGTGTTACTGTGTGCCTGTCATATGATGGCGATGTGACTGAATGGTGCATTTCTGGTTTTGCATTTGGCCACTATATACGATCGTAGAAATGTTAATGATTTCCGTTGTTGTGCATTGGTCCAGAAGATTTGTAAGTGTTCCACCTCACATGCTAACTCTTTATGTGTCAGATGTGATGCATGCAGCACTTTGTGTGACAGTCCTCTGTGTAACCGAAGCACCATGTATGATAACACTGCAGTAGTCTTCCTGTGTGTGTGAATTGTATTGAATTTCCTGTCTGCACTCGTCTGTGGTAATTTCATGTCGTTGTGGTCAGTAATTCATACTTAACTTTAAGAAACAGTGTATATATAGAAATGGACATGAGAAACAGCACTCGAATATTTAAAATGCTGCCTTTTAAAACTAAAAAATTCAAAATGAGTGAATATTTGTAGTTTGAACATGGCCTGGGAACGCCTCTGCATTCCCCTGGAGGAGCAGGAGGAAATGTCTGGAGAGAGGGAAGTCTGGGCATCTTTGCTTAGACTGCTGCCCCCGCGACCCGGTCCTGGATAAGCGGAGGAAAATGGATGGATGGATTTGCAGTTTGAACATTAAATATCTTGCCTTTGTGGTGTATTCAATTAAATATGGGTCAAAAAGAATTTGCAAGTCATTGTATTCAGTTTTTATTTACGTTTTACACAATGTCCCAACTTCAATGGAATTGGGGTTTGTACTATCTGATACCTCCTTTGGCAGCTTAATACAAGATGAAACTTGGAAAATAAGAGTGAGAATATGTGGAGCTTTTGTCATCAGCTGCACTGATCAGGGCTTTCTCAGAAACCAGAGCCAGTGTGCAGTTTCAGAGGCCTGTGTTTCTCCTGACAGGTAAAACAGCCCATTCAGAGCAGCTCGGCCAGTGGCCAGTTCCAACCTGTCTCTCCTCATCAAACGGGCCTCCGTGCTGCCTGTTTCCTTTCATTATGGCTCCAATGCAGCCGACGGCTCTGAGCTCAGGCGCAAACAGGTGTGTGTTGGAGTGAGGGTCATTTGAAGTGTGTGGGAAGGAGAGAGAGAGACCGAGCATGCGAGAGTTGGTTTGCATGTTTCCGCAAGCTGTGTGTGTGGACGAATGTTTAAAAAAACACCTAAGCCCCTGACAGATGCAGCGGTGCTGCTCTGAATCTCACTGTCTCTCTGATAACACACACTGTAGATACGGAAACGAGGTATGTTCAGTTTAAAAAAATAAAAAATACTGTAATAGAGTTGAGAAGTGGGAGGCATTATTTCAGCATATGGTGCATGACTGCAAATCTCCCCATCAAACCATAACTAAAAAAATATGAAGACTCGTCTTAGAATGCGTCTTGTTGTAGAGTCCTGTGTACATAAAAAGCAGTGTTTCTTTTAGAATTTCTCTTTCAGCAGCATTACTGTTGCACAAGCAACAGATGTCAGACCCATATTTGTATGTGCTGGTGCAGGATTAGCTTAAAACTGTTCTAAAATCATTATATATAGATGGTTTATTCACCTTGTCATGTCTGCATTTGTACCGCTTTGCAGTTGGCACCTCATATGATCATGACATGAAACCATTTTGAATCCTTTTTGTAATTTTGCGCTCACACTTAAGCATACGCCTCATCTCCCCATTCACATCCAAATGACTCGTGGTCACTCGTTCCTTTGTTTATTATTTGTACATCACTATGCAAACATTTTTTCTTCATTAATTCTCAAGTTACGTGGATTACACATTAAGTAAACTGTGATTACTTGAGAAACAATGCCTGAACAAATGTGCACAGGACAGTGAGACAATGCAAACAAATGAGACGACTTCAATGTTAATGGAATGCTGAAATCACAGGCCTTTGCTCACAATTTTAATATTTAATATTTCAAAAATGGTTGGAGCATAACTTTTTATTGTGGTCCCAAATGAACTGATGTACTTGTTTTCTGTACTATCTCTTTAATTAAATGTCGAACCTGAGTAAATAATGCGAAATGTGCAGCTATGTATTATGGCTATGTACGGAATAGGCTGCACAGCGGTGTTAAAGTGTAGCCTGACAGGATGTAGCTTAGCTTGGAAGCTGACATTTACAAACTTGCACTTTGCTTTCTCAATCAGAGTGAAGTTTACTGTTGTGCTGTCTTTGTCAAAAAGGTTAGCTAAGTCATAGACTTTTTATTAGGAGCAACGGGTTAGTCTGCCATGTCGCTGTCTACCACTTTTCCTGAATGAACTGACCAACTGCGGCTGCACATGCAGCCGAGAACAGCCAATTTTGGACTGACAAACGGTGACATCACTGTGCGTGCACATATTTGTTTGTGGGTGTGCTTCAGAGCAGCCCCACTCAGCTGCACATTGTATTATTTTGCTGGAATGTTAATGAACCATGTGAACTATTTGTAGTAATCTGATTTCAGCAGTGCAGTGTTTTCACTCTGACCAGTAGGGTAGTGTGTGTGCGCGTGTGCGTGCGTGCTCATAAATAGATACTGTATGTACATGTCTTTTCTGTTTTTTTTTTTCTTTTTTTTTTTTGGAGAGATTTTGGTTTGAAACCATCACTGTGAGGACATGCCAGCATTGTGAGGACATTTTAATAATGTCCTCATCCTCGGTGTTCGGTTTGAGTGTTAACACTTAGGTTTAGAGCTATAGTGAGTCTACATTAATGTTAGGGTACGGTTCTGGGGTGGACATTTGGTCGTGATGGCTGAGGTTAGATTGAGGCGCTAGAGAATGCACTGTGTCCAACTGTCCTCACAACTGTAAAAAGACCAGCATCTGTGATTATGTCCATCTAAGCTGCCACCACCAGCCCTCATCCTCCTCCCATCCTCCTCCTTCCTTCTGTTTTTCACTGGAGCTATAGAAAATTTCATTTGGTTTGGAGGCTCAGCTGCTCTCCCCCCCATCCCCCATCCCTCCATCCCTGCATAAGTCATTCTCACCAGCTGTAGACACAGCGAATAAGCACCCTACACTGCTCTCCAGTCGAACAAGACTCTACCAAAGATAGAGGGGGAGAGATGAGACCATATTTATCATTATTTCAGTCACGCTCAAAGGGAATATTAATGCCTAGTTCAGACTACATGATTTAAGTCCGATAACAGCCCGACCTGATGGTCGTCGGAACTGACAGTTGGCATCAGATACAATGATTGTTTGTTTTATCTTGTATAGTGTGTCATTGTAAACAACAACTGATGCTGCATCTGGGACACCTCATGACATCCCGACAGAAAGACCAGCATGTCAGAATTTGCATTGGGCCGTTGCTGACCTACAGAATCACAACATTTTTGGCATATGGGACTGAACAATATTCATTAAATATCATAGTGACGTCACAGGCTTGTGAAGTACAGGGTTAGCTAGGTAGTTTTTGGTTTTCTGTGAAGGACAGACAACACATAGGCTGCTGCCCTCGTCGTGCGACCCAAAGATGGGTCTGCTGTCTTTTTTTCTTTTTGTTTTTTTTATGCTTTTCCAGACACAAGCAGCCGGTATCACACACACCACAAAGACTATTCTGTGTTTACATTCTCCCGGTCGCTAGCACCTCTGGGCCTAAGCAGTTATCCAGCAAGAAGTTTGTAAGCGACCACATGACATTTGTCCAGCGGTCCAAGAGTGTGTTCTCAAATTTTAGGGCCAGTTTGGACAAAGTCAGTTAAAAATGTTTTAGAAAGATGAAGCAATATGTCTCAACCTCTGTAAAGCAGTACTGCACCTATAGAGGTTGAGAACAGCTATAAGTCAGGCCAAACTCTAAAACAAAGCAGTTTCTATAGGACGTCTATTAACAACCGATTTGTTAGTCGTAGATCAGCACAGGGTTGACAAGAGACACAAAGATGCATTTAACAATCACATCAGTTTTAAAGTTTCCAAAAATTTTTTAACGTTTATCTTTGAAGTGATGTTTCACCGAGAGCACTCCACATTTCAGAGTCTGTTCTGCCAGTGGAGTTGAACAGACATTTTTGTTTTCATCCTGTTCCATCTGTTCTTAGACAAACTTTTATGAATGATTAGCTGTGCTCACTTTGGGTGAAAGCTGAACATTTGGAGCTGTCATACCTTCACAGCTGGATAGAGGCACCTGCTCTGTCTTTTCCTTTGCAGGTAGCTTAGTTACCAGAATTAATATTCACTACTGTGTAAACGTTTTGGGCACTTCAGATGGTTAGCTTCTTATTGATAATGCAGTACCATCAGGGAGACGTCCGATTGGTCCCAAATTCATTCTGCAGCATGACAATGACCCCAAGCTACAGCCAGAGAACAATTTTCAGAGACAGGAAGAACAAGAGGTGAATTTCAGTTCCACTAATGGGCCATTTTTTGCAGTGACGTCGACTAACATGGAGATTTTGGGGTGAGGGTGTATTACTCTTTCCGGTTCAGCGCTGCACTGGGGCAAATGGATTTAAGAGCAAAGCTACAGTGCAAAATATTCCCATGAGATTGTAAAAATGGGAGCTCCAGCACCCACTAGAATAATATTTACACAATTACAGCACAGTAAATCACATTTGTTCACAATAATATTAGTTTATTTTTTGTTACTGCCATAGATTATTGGTGAATAGAGCTGTCTGATAGCTAGCAAATGACGTTATAGTTACGGTGTGCAGGAACCACAGAGAGCTGGCGTTAATGTCTGTTCACCCTATTATCCTTTGACTTGTACTAATATGTTAAAGTTAGGTGTGTGATAGTACTCCTATGATGATGAAGTGATGATGATGCACAATATTTGCTTCATGAGAACAAGACGAGATGATATTTTAACACAGTTTTAAGAAATCTTCAATGACCAAATATATGACTTGGGCAAGACACTGAACCCACCGTTGCCCCCGATGGTTACAGCCATTGGTTGAGGTGGCGCCGCAGATGGCTGCCATCCGTTCTGTACTGGAAACAAATTCCTTGTGTGTAACATACTTGGCCAATAAAGGTGATTATCCTTATCCTTAAAAATGCCAAGTGCATGGTCCTGCCTCTTGACTGAATCATCTAGTGTTTGTGCTCTTTAAGATTCAAATGTGAAAAAATCAGCTGTCATTATGTCTGTGATCTCTCTCATTTTTAAGACTAAGATTCTAAAAGCCTCTAGTGTGGGCCCAGCCTAACCAAAAACTCAAGGGCTGGAAACGTGAACGAAACCACTCACATCAACTAGTCACAACAATAAGGTGGGGGCAGGCACAGACAGAGTGTTGAATGCAGAGCTGATAATGGGGGGAGCAGCTGCTGGGTCTGAGGTGAGGTGGGTGAGGGGTGTGGAGTTCTGCTTCTCAGAGCTACAGTAAAACACATTCAGGTCATCTGCCAGTTGATGGTCTTCCACAACAGGGGGATGGTCTCCTGTAGCCAGTGATGTTTTTCAGGCTTATTATTATTATTGAGACCTCTGAATGTCAAAATGCCTATTTGATATTATTTTAAACCATTTCATTGGTTCTTCAATGATTTTGATGGGTGTTGTGGCTAAAACAGCTGTTAGTTATTTAGACAAGCCTCCACTTCATTATGAAGTGCAGGTAGTGTTGCAATTAATTAATTGGAATTGGAATTGGAATTAATTGTTTTCATTAATCAATCGGTTCAAAATATATTAAAAAAGTGTCCATCACTGTTCCCCAGATTCCAACTTCTTGGAAATCACTTGTTTGGTTTCGCCAACAATTTAAAATACAAAGATACTTAGTTTTTTGTGATATTAAAGAAAAGGGGGGAGAAGCTGAAATCAGAGTAACTCCTGCAGTTTTTATTTCTTAAACTGATTTAATCAGCTGTCAAAATAGTCTAATTCGTTTTATGTGGACAGACTAATCGTTGATATAAAGGAAACACTACAGTAAGGCCTTATTTATAGCTGGTTTTATATTTCTAGTTTTTAGGTCAAGCTCAGGTTAGTTAATGCATGAGTTGTTGACAAAAAGTGACGAAAGTTAAATGTTCTTAAATGTGATTTACAGCGTGATCGTAAAATGAACATCTTGGCTTTGAACTGTTGAGCCACAAATATACTCAGAACTGCTTGCTGAATAGTTGAATACCTTCAGAAACCCCCCTCCCCTCACACCATCCTGACCTTAGATTGCTGGAGACTGCATCTCACTCACTTTTTATATAAACAACCGAGGTCAACACTTTGAGCAGACTGTTGGAAAACGACGCCGTCTTTCAGCTTACCAAAGACAACAAACGTCTTTCTCCCACCAGTCTTAGACTGACTCATCATCTTCTAAAACTCCAGCAGGTTTAATTCTGTGTTGGAAGGCTTGCACCAGCCTTCTGTTTGGAGCCATAAACCTTTGCAGCACATTTATAATATTTGGCAGCGAAATAAAGGTTAGGATGGAAAAAGCTGTTCTGTCAAATAAATCACCCTGTAAACAAAGCTGGGTGCAACATGTCAGTGGTTGTTGACCAAGAAGATGGAAGAGTTTGTGCAGAGGCCAGAATGATTGACTGATGGAGAGGAGAGACCGAAAAAGACAGAGATGGTGAGAACAGTTACTCGTCTCTCTCTCTCTCTCTCTCTCTCTCTCTCTCTCTCTCTCTCTCTCTCCTCCAGCACCACTCACTCCACTGTTTTCTCTCCTGTTTGTTTTTGCTCTTCATTTTTCTCAAGCCAGAGGAATGCTGCACATCCGCAGTGTGGTGGAAGTGTGTGTGTGTGTCAGGTTTATGCGAGCTAGCATTGTGTGTGTATTTGTTTTTTGTGTATGTTTGCTCTGTAGAGAGAGTAGTTTGGGGGCTTGGCGTGTGCATTTTTGTGTGTGTGTGTGAGAGAAATGGTGGGCAGCCAGTGCCATCATTTTTTCATATCCCCCTCTTCTCTCCCACATGCATATTTCATGGAACTGGTCATTTATGTCACCAGCGGGAGAGTTCCTTGGCTGAACGAGTACATTGTGTATGTATCCCTGTGTGCTGCCCAGGTCTAAAGACACTAAACAGAATAATGCTGGATTATGAAAATTATGTTTCTGTTTAAATACCTTGAAATGTTGAAACTTCACAGACAGCTGGTGCCTGTATGCTGCACCGATGACTAAGTGTTGTGAGGTGCTGTCGGAGTCATCTGTATTTGACTGATCTGTTGTTATAACTGCAGCGTAGAATTACATCAGAGGGTGTCTGCCTCCTAATTTTTCTCTCAGTGAATGTGTCTTTTCCACATGTCGGCAGTGACAAAGGACAAGGACAGGTCTATGGTAATTGTATCTGGATGTCGTATACCTTGGGCACTTTGTTGGTGTTTGTGTGTGTGAATGTGCATGAAAGGCAGCCGTACACAAGTTTTTGCTCTGTAAACAGTAACCTCTGTCACTCTGAGCGCTGGGGCCCCGACTGGAGCCCAGCTGAAATGGTCCTTTCCATGCAGGAACTTAATAGCCACATAATCTGACTCACATTAAAAGTATCCAAAAGATAGGAGCTATCTACCCCTGTCCTTGGATGGAATGTGGCAGAAGACACCTAAAGTGGGTGGTAGATATTAAAATGCCTTTAATAAAAACACACAAACATAAAAAAAACAAAAAACATTAGTGCTTGTCAGCACATTGCTTTCAACAAGTGAGAGCTGAGTTGCATTTCTCACTTGATAAAGAAGTTCTCCTTTCATAGGGAAACTATTTATGGGCCACTAATTTTGTTATTTGCCCAGTGGAAATAAATAGATCTACATTGAACTGACACTGATGATACCTCATATCTTATTGAACATTGTTTTTTTTTTGTTTTGCCTGGCATTTTACCAGAAAAGATTCTGCATGGCTTTAAGTGTTATGCTGTTACAGTACTGTATTTGAAGCACATAATGGTTTGCTGCATTTGCAGGCCCTGGAACCTAAATGTGTAAAATTGGAACATGTTTTACATTAAACTCCCCACTTGCTCGTGGGGTTTCAGTTCCTCAGAGCTACGGAACAGTTTTAATGGCAGTGCAGTTCTGTATTTGGTGAGTGAGAGGTTTCTTTACCACCTGGGCCACTCATACTAAAAATGAAAGTTTTGGTTATATTTTTGTACAGCAAAGTACCACAGCTGTACAACAGGCTCAGGTTCTGTCCTATTCAACAATACAGATGTAACAAAGATCATGAAAGAAGTAAAACAAAAGCTAGTATTTCTTTTCAAAATGATACAGGTTTTATGCTTACTTTACTATTGGTTGAAGAAATCAACAAACATATTTTCAAACTGCAATCACAAAGTCTTTTTGCAGCCGAATCGTCTTTAATTTTGTTAAATAATTGAATTTATGATCTGAAAACTTAGAAAAGTTCCTCACATTCTTCTTAAAGACAACGACAGTTCAGTTGAATAACAGCTGCCATGCTGACAGCAGTGCCACAAATTTTAAACCTGCTTTCTCAGCTGCAGCAATCACCCTGCTGTGGTAAATCAGGTACTGAGGGTATTTGATCACATACTTTTCATCCCTAAACAGGAACACCTTAAAATTACTGCATGAGACCAAATGAGCAACTTCCAATGGTGCAGCTTTTTTTTTTTTTTTTTTTTTTTTTGGGGCTTTGTAATTTTTTGGCAAAAAGGACATAGGAACACACACTTTCACTGTTTAGTGCCAGAAAAATGTGCCACAAAACCATAGTAAATATGCTCTTTAGTGGTTTTGTTTATTCAAGTCACTGCTGTGGTTGGGTCCCCAAAATACCCTGTAGCAGTCATACTGTAAATGCCATTTTAAATGTCAGTTAAATGCAAAACCTCAGAGTAACCCCAGAAGAATATACATCATTATAAAAACCAAACTAAAATCTTAGAGGGTTAAAAGTTAAATTTTTTGTTTTCACATAACAGCCTATATATTCTGTATATAACGATAATAACCACTGTTTATTTGCACGTAATTGATTAATGGAAAGTGACACACTGGGAACTATCAAACCTTGTGTGCTTTGTCATTTAATAGGTGTGTGTTTGTTTCCTTTTTCTTTTAAAATCCCTGCTCTGTCATTAAAGAGTCCTCTTTCCGTGGGTGTACATGTCCCAATTGTCCCCTGTGTTTGGTCAACGCAGTGCCTTTGCTGGATGATGTCACCATCCTGTGCAGTGAAAGTGGAAACAGATCCAACTTTTTTCTGCAAAGGGTTGTGTCGTTTTGCCAGCGCCCCCTGCGGTGCTGTGCCAGCTGCGGTGAACACAGTCCCCCATAGAAATGAATGGAGAGGGCTACATTTTTTTTATACCTTGAAACTCAGTCGGAACATGGCCTGAGGCTGAACTGACAGGTAGCTGATCATTAGTAAAAATAATGTCTCTGACTCAGGAAGTTCTGCTTCCTTTGGCTTTACCAGGAATTGATTTTGATTTTTTTCATTGATTGATTTGATTTATTCATTCAAGCATGTAAAACAGTTGATATGTCAACACATGTAATTTCACACATATCCAACAATAATAATCCAATATCAATTTACTTATACCTAGTACATGCTTGAATGGAGTAGGAAGAAGTTAGACTTATCTAGTCCTACCCCATGACATCATCTTACAACTTTTAAGTCCTAAGCAATATCTCTAGATAAATAATTATCCTCTACACCACACAAGTAATATACTACAGAATTATTACAGAGTGTTAACATTCTTACACCACACCCACAATGTTAAACTTGTTCTTGCATATATCTTGATTGACACA
>NW_018127952.1:1231487-1232266 GCF_001952655.1 Monopterus albus
AAATCAATGAAGAATACAAAATGCGTAATGCTTTCCCATCCAAAATATATCTAACCCTTGCCAATATCGATATATTTTTTGCTATTTTATGCTGAATATGTCTGATATGAGATTTCCAGGAAAATTTGTCATCAACTATGACACCTAGAAATTTAATTTCAACTATGGGCTTCAGAAACATGGAACTCATGTTCCTTTCGATTGTATTGTTATTTATAGTGACGGATGTATCATACATCTCCTCAATATCGCAATTAATTTTTTCTTATATGACTTATACTTTTCTTCCACCTTCCTTGATCTGTACTTTATGAATTCCTTATATAACACATTCTTCTTTTTACATGCATTCTGTAATCCCTTGGTTATCCACGGTTTCCCAGTGTAATTCCTCTTGTTTTTATACTGCTTATGAGGACAGTTCCTGTCATATACTTTCATGAATATATTTAAAAATTGTTTATATGCTTTGTCTAAGTCTTCCTCTCTGTAAACTGATTCCCAGTCTTGCCCCATAACATCCTCTTTTAGCCTCCTTACAGCATGTTCGTTCATCACCCTCCTATAAAAAAAGATTTGTTTTTGGCCTTTCTTTTCTATACTGGCAGTCATAAACCACAAATACTGGTAGATGATCACTAATATCATTTATGAGTAAACCACTGGACATTTTGCTATCAATATCATTAGTAAATATATTATCTATTAGTGTTGCATGCTGGGTTGTTAATCTACTTGGTTTTGTAATTTTTGGGTATAAACTGCATCTATATAATGTG
>NW_018127952.1:1233402-1237507 GCF_001952655.1 Monopterus albus
TCGCCCTAGGTCCCCCATCAGAAGGTTTCCCAACTATGTGAGCCCGCTCCATCTCAATTTCTTGATGAATTTGCAGTTTATCCTTTAATATTTCCTTCACCTTACATTCCGCTTCTGTCCAGCTTTCTCCAGCGGTCTCCTTGATTCCCTCAAAGATCAAGTTTTTCGCTTGGACTGTGCTTCCAAAAGTTCCATTTTATCTGTTATAGCTATTAAACTCTCACAAGTTTTGTAGACGTCATCTTTTCTGTTCACCCATGGCAGCTTTAATCACATCCATACATCTGTTTCTGCTGATCCAGAATGTCTGTTACTTGCGCCGCTCTATGATAATCTTCTTCTGCCTCCATATCCTCATTCGCTTCTGATTTATTAGCTCTTTTCCCTCTTGGAGGCATTTTAATAGTTGTAGAATTTGTTCAAAGATTTGAAAATGTAGAAGATGTGAAAAATCTTTGAACAGACAAGAGGAGCAGTAAAGACGTCTGCTCTCGCTTGCAACCCGGAAAAATGAATGAAAAAAGGAATGATAATAAAATTTTACTGAAACATTAAAATAAAAGTATTAGTAAAAACTAAAAGTATTTTCCAACAGAAATTGTCTGAAACCATTGTCTTGTGCTCACATTCTTCCCACCCAGTGCAACCTTAATTGTTTTGCCATGGAAGGTTATCACTGCGTTCAAGCTCTTGCAGGGTACTGTAGAACATACATTCATACCTGACATCTGCCGGGAGTCCTCAGACATCAGCAGCAGACTGTGCCTTGCTGAAGGGTACTTATGTTAATGAACTGTTTCAGCTGCTGTTGCAACAGCTTTATTAGATCATTGGTCAGTACTTCTTCACTTAAATCGCTCTTGAGGTTATAACTCATCCTCACTGGGTTTCACCTAACATTAGAGCTAAAAAGTTGATATTGGTGTACTGCTAGTTAATTTCTCCTCCTCCTTCTCATCCCCTATGTTGCAGCAAATGGTGATGAGCCTGCGGGTGTCAGAGCTGCAGGTGCTGCTGGGCTACGCTGGGCGCAACAAGCATGGACGCAAGCATGAGTTACTGACCAAGGCACTGCATCTGTTGAAGGCCGGCTGTAGCCCCGCCGTGCACATGAAGATCAAAGAGCTCTACAGACGACGCTTCCCTGCCAAAATGGTGTCCCATTCAGAACTGGCCCTTCCTGGACCGCACCACCCTGCCACAGCTGGAGTGGTTGGAGGAGGGGGCGCCGCTCTCCCCGCTGGCCTGACTCAACTGGCATATGAGGGTCATGCTGGTCATGGTGGAACCCCATCTCCCGCTGCATTACTCCCCCTTTCACTACTCGGCCCTGAGAAACATGAGTTGACCAGGCTGACGCACCACCTGCCCACCTCGGCCACGCTGCATCCGGTCCACCCAGATGTCAAGCTCCAGAGGCTGCCCTTCTACGACATGCTGGACGAGCTCATCAAGCCGACCAGTCTAGGTGAGGAAACGTGTTTTTGTGTGAGAGGTGTTGGCTACAGTATCAAATGAAAACATGAAAACAGAAAGGGTGATTTGTAATAATGAACTTACAGGGGAGTATCACTGGAAATGTTTTGCTGTCCATGCCACAACCTTACCATTGTGTTTCAGGTCTCCCTGTTCTCACAGGGCTGTTTTTAGTCACAACAGGCAGCTGTTTTCAGTAGAAAAGCTCTACACTCCCTGCTCAGCTCTAAAAAGCAAAGGGACACAGTTAGTAACTAGCTGGTGAAGGACCAGGACATGGTAGAAACCAAAACTAAGCTAAAAGCACATTTCAAGGTACAGTGTCCTGTCGCAAATGAGCAAAAATGGGCTAAGTTGAGGAAGACCCTGCGTTTAAGAGAAACAAAGAAACTGACTGGTGTTTGTTCAGATGCTTGTTGACAAGCTGCAGCACTTGTGGTAGAGTGTCCTTTATACAAATGAAAGAAACTGAGAGCTTTTTGGTAAATCACATTAGCTCTGTGTTCACGGAACAAAAACTGAAGCCTTTAAAGAAGAGAACACCATCCCCACTGCGAAACATGCAGGAGGCTTAGTTATGTGATGGGGTTGCTTTGTCGCATCTGGTACAGGGTGCCTTGCCTCTATGCAGAGCATAGTGAAATCAGAAGATTATCAAGAGCCCCCTTTACACTGCCCATTCAAAGCAGGATTATTGCAGCAGTTGCACCACGCTGTTGTGTATAAAAGATACCAAGCTGACATGGGGGTGAGTGTTGACCCTTCTTTGTTCTGCCACAGAGGTAGTAAAATTGGCGCCTCTATGTAAAAGGCGAAACACTGGTTGAGGCCAGTGGCGTGTGATGTAGGGCTGCACAATTAGGGCAAAAATAATCATCAGGAATATCTTGGCCTCAATTCAGAGAAATATGTTTTAACAATGGATTTTCTTTAACTTTAAATAGGATTCAAATGAAAAACTAATTACAATATTCCATCTGCTTAATTTTGACTCAACCTTTTTTTTTTTTTTTTTTTTTACAAAAACAAAACTTTGCTACAGGTTAACAATATTGCCTGTTATAATGTAAAAAACTGGCTCAGTCTGCTGGGCTCGCCATGACGGCCACATCCATCTGCGTGCTAGTATTAATGTATTAATAGGGCACTGAGAAGGTCCTGCTGTAATATCATTTGCACATTTTTGATGAGAATTCGAAGTAGACAGAGGCCACAGTTGGTTTCCCAGAGGTGTTAGTTCAAATTTTAATTGGGTGCCTTATACATCTTTTACTAAAATAAATACAATTGGTAGCATTTTTCCTCTCAGATTCTTTTGTACCACTTTTATGACTTTACCTAACAGTAGTGAAACATGTTTATCTCCATTAAAAAAACAGCAGAGCCTGCATTTGTCACAAATTTAAAGTAAACATATAACGATGAATCATATGTATTTGTAGAGTGACATAGAGGAAGCTGATAGCTTTTAGTATGAATTAAAAGGTGAATAATAGATCTTATTTTGATATTTGTATTGATACATAAGGATTTCTGTGCTCAAGTTATCAGATCTTTATTCAGATGTTGTGAAATCCTACTTGGTGCGCAGATGTATGTGATATTAACTATTTCAAACTGTGCCTTAACCCACTTCAAACCAGTAAGAGGAAAGCAGACAGAAACACAGATCGTTCATGTAAAATAACTCAAATTGCTCTGGCTTTTTCAGGAAATAGAAAACTGTTTTTTGGTGCTCAAAATTCCAAATATTTAGAATTTTGTCTTTTCTAATTTGATGAAGGCATCGACCCTTTAAGCATTATGTCATGTCTGCGGTCTGCCACTGTTCAATATTTAAGAGACTTTTAATCTTGGTCAGATGTGCTGTCAGATGTGCGTTTAGCACCAGCCAGCATTCGGCATAATAACACTTTGGACTGTGGGATATATTGCAAGCACATGGAAAAGTATACTTTTTCCTACATTAACATTTTAATGGAGTAAGAAGCCATCATGTGATTAATTTGCCTGCAGATACATGTGCAAACAGTGCCTGCAGCTCTGTCATCGCACCATCTTTCTCCTCTTCCCTCTCCCTTTCTCACTCTAACCACTTCCTGCATGTCCCTTCCCTCTCTGCCTCCTGTCTTTCTCCCTCCGTCTCCCACCCTCACTCATTTTCCATGGCCATCCATGGTGAAAATTTGCATTCAAAGTGATGAAATCATACAGGCACACACCTGTGCCTGCAGAACACACCCTCCGCTCATTTGAATCTAAATCGCATGGTCACATCCTTCTCATACGCAGTGACACACACACACACACATCTGCACATACAGTACTTTGAAAACACAAATGTACTTTCCAATAAATAATGCATGTTGATCTTATTGTTTTCAGAGAAGCAGAGAGAAAGGCTGTGTGAGAGGAGGAGAAACCCAGAGGAAGATGATGCACATCATCACACAAGTCTAAATATTATAAAGTCTAATAATATATAGATTTACCTCAAATAATGAAACTCAGCTGCAGCCTGATGAACCTCTTTATTTTAATAATAAGATGGGGCAATAATGAAACCACTTGATTAATTGTAATACCCCACTCATGGACAGACTAAAAGATTTATTTCTCTTTCTTTAAC
>NW_018127952.1:1237531-1260025 GCF_001952655.1 Monopterus albus
CACTCTTTCACAAACCCTGTCTCCTCTCTGCTTGTTTACTTATCTCTGATCTTCTGATGACTGTTCAACGCCCCCCCTCCAATTGTTGCTGCCTCCCATTTCTTTCTCCCTTCCCCCATTTCCTTGCTTGTTCTTCTGTTTAGATTTTTTTTACCTTGCTGGAAAGGGGAAGTATTGGTCATGTACGTTCTCAGCCAGGAGTCTAACCAGATTTTCACCAGACCACACCAGTACAGTATGTTTTAAGACAGTGCTGCAGTGAAAGGAAAGATTCTTACATGTTTGGCATCTCCTTGCATTTAAGATTTTAATACAGAAGTCTGACTAGTTCTGTCTCCGCAGGTGAACTGCAGGTTGTTTCTAAAAATTCTGATGTATGTGAAATTGAAATGAAAATTTTTGTTAAAATGTTTTGATGTTGGGAATTACACAAACTATTTGGCATTAAAGAGAAAAATAGAAAATTGTACAGTGGAAAACGATACAACAGCAGAAATGTTTTCTACAGATGGAACAATGTACAGGCAAAAGCTACAGCTTTTTACACGTCTTTGATTTCACTACTTTAAGTAAAAAATTGCAAAATAAGGTGTGTAATGTCATTTGGTTTAAGAAAGCCTTGCGTGCACAGTTAAATGCAAACTGCCGTCTTACTGTTGAGTCCTTTCACCACTAAAAGCTCTTCAAACTGCAGCGGCATATATCACAAATTATCTTAAAATGTGAGCGCTTTGGTTAACAAATAATGATAGGAGGGTTGGGGTGAAATGTGGTTACCGATCAACTGGATGTGCGGTACATATACGTTTTCAGTAACGGAGGAATTGCAATGTGTGTAAATGTGCTTTCTTCCTTAACCTGATTTTTCACAGTAACCTGGTTCCTTGTGTGCATGTAAACATAGTTATCACTCTCACACCATCCTCCCTGCCCCCCCCCCTATCATTAATCCTCCCCTTCCCTCCCTCCTTCTATAGCCCTGTGCTCTCTGCTGAGCCTTATCTTTCTGTGGGATAAAGGTTAGTTAGCCCACAACTTGGCCCTAACAGTCTAAACCCGTCAACGGTCTCTGCTGCAGCTCTTCAACCTCACTGGTTGAAATCCAGTCTCATCTGCATCATTATCCATCCTCCATAGAGAACTTTGCCTTTGTACTCATTATGAATATCATTGTGGTGTGCATACATTATACATGATTTAATCACCATATCTTCAGGAAAAAATGCAAACCCATTTTGTGTTTGATGAGCATTTTGTGCATAATGGCTTGTTACATGAGAAGATTGCTGTGATATTCATTCAGTGGGGGGAAAAATTACCGTCTAATCAAGGTTTTTGCACATTGCTTCCTTCAAAAATGAGCCAGGCCATGATTTTGTATATTGGAAAACTTGATTAGAAAACTAGACATCAGGGTTTTATTGTTATGAAAATTGTTACTGTCGAGTTTGAGAGTAGATCACACTGATGTTTACATTCAGTATTTTTTTTTAAATGGCCCAGAAAAAGAAAAAAATATATATTAATCTTCAGCAATGAATAAAGTTTACTTTGGTGTGAGGACATGACTCATATTTGCACGGCAGTGTTGTAGTACTTGAGTCCAGGACTCGGACTCTAGTCTGACTCAAGTCCTGAATTTCAGGATTCATGACTCGACTTGGACTTGAGTACTGATGGCTAGGACTTGGACTGTGACTTGAGCATAGACTGCATTCGGACTCGGAAGTTGGAGATAAGAATTTTGTGTGTGTATAAAAGGCCATAAATTGGCGTAAGATGTTGATGTTAAAACTTGCATTTGTTTGGCTGTTGTGTCACAAACAGTAAAAACTCCTTTTAAAATGGTGAGAGCTGTGTCAGTCGTGTGTAAATGACTTTGGTAATGGTGACTCGACTGAAACTATTCTTTGGTGCCGTTATTGTTTGACGAGCACAAGAACTAATACCTCATTCAAACAGTGTCCTTACTAAACACGTTGCCTTTGTGTGGTGGATAATGTACCATATTATATGTGGTCTATCATACTGTATAATCTTAAAGCATCAATAAGCAGTAACATGACATAAAGCATAAGAGTTATGTAATTGATGATTTCAAACACAAATGCATCTTTGTTTCTGTTCTTTTCTACATTGTTGATTAACGCTTAACATATTAAAATTATGAAATAACATATGGAATTATGTAATAAACAAAGTGAAATACTCTATGGTCTCAATTTTAGATTTTTCAAAGTAGCCACTTTTGCTTTGATGACTGCTTTGCATGCTCTCGGCTTTCTCTCAACCAGCTTCACAACATGGTCACATGGAACGCTTTGCCAACAGTCATGAAGGAGTTCCCACATCTGCTAAGCACTTGTTGGCTGATTTGTCTTTACTCTGCAGTCCAGCTCCTCTCAAACCAGCTCACCTGGGTTTAGGCAGGGTGGTTGGGGAGGCCAGATGATCTGAAGCTCCATCACCCTTCTGCTTGGTCAGATAGTCCTTAGATTGCCTGGAGTTGTGTTTTGGGTCATTGCCCTGTTGAAAAACTAATTATGCTCCCACTAAGCGCAAAGCAGATGCTGCGATTAACCATGCTGGTTAAGTGCTCCTTGGATTCAGTGCAAATCACCATCAAAGCTTCCCCTCACCTCCGTGGGAACCACACATCCGTCCATTCACCTTCTCTGTGACGTCTGGACTCATCAGACCAAAGCAGAAATTGACCCAAGCAACACATTTTTCTTCTTGTTCATCTCCTGCAGTAGCTTTTTCTTTGCAATGTTTTGATCATAAAAGCCTAAATTACACCGTCTCCTTTGAACAACTGATGTTGAAATGTGTCTGCCCCTTGAATTCTGTGATCCACTGATGTGGGCTCTAATCTAAAGTTACATTAATTGCTGGTAATAAAATGGATTATAGTACTACAGTATTTGAATTTGGTGTATACCAACACTACCTCAGCACAAAACAAGGTCTCAAATGCATTTTGAAGGCAAGAAATTCCACCATTTACCTTTGACAAGCACACCGGCTAATGGAAATCTATTCCAGGTGACTACCTCATGAAGTTGGTTAAGATTTTGCCAGTAGTGTGCAAAGCACATCAAGGCCAACAGTGGCTAATCTGAGGAATCTCATGAAGCATATTATGCTTTGCTTAACCCTTTTTGTTTACTTTATGATTACATAATGTGTTATCTCATAGTTTTATGTTGCCAATGCCTGCAAACTCATTTGCAATACTACAGACAACTAAACAATATAACCAGGTCTTTATTCAAGATAGACTGTCAATACACACAGACCTCTTTATAATTGCATATATTTTATATCTTATTAAGAACCCTTTCTGTTTCGCGATCTTTCCGTTGAGTGTTAACTGGCTGCAACCACTGTTTCACACTGAAACACTTTCTGTGGTTCAGAAACAGATTTTATTGTGAAACAGTGAGGAGGTGCTAATATTAATTACCAGCAGGCTAATATCAAGGCGGCAAAGTAATGAAATAAGTCATTTACAGTAATTCTTGAGTGAATGAATCACTGAGTAAAAACGGTGTTTGAGATCCTGCCGTTATGTGAGCTTTGTTTTTTTATAAGTTCAGTAAATAGATGCCACCCCTCCTCATCCAAGAGTAACTGTTCAGCAGTAAACACAGCAGTCACTGATGAAAGCACACTTCTGTGTTGTGATGATTTGATTTCATTGTGGGTCACAAAATAGCAAACTAATACTAGCAATCACCAGTCCACATTCACGTCATCCATAAGCTCTCATGACAGCTGTTGCCCATCCTGCTGCATCCTTGAGTAAGCACACTTAATCAGTATAAATAAGTTGTGCTGTACATCTTGTTTTGCCCTTGAATTAGCACAAAAATGCACTGCTCTTCACTAAAGATACTATATCACATTATCTGCTGTATACAATATGGTAATGCTCCAAGCATCTACAGTACTTAAACCAACATCAAAACACGACCTGAGATTTACCAGCTCATACCCTGACCCCTACATGATCTCAGGCAAAATCCTTATCTCCCTGTAAACAACTCAGCCGTCTCGCAACAAATGAACATCAACAAAGGAGCCCTGGCTGCTCTGAACTATAAACACACTGCACAAAATGGCCTCCATCACTCAGAGCCTATTAAACCAGTAATATTTTTTTTTCTAAGCTTGAGTTGGTGTATCGTCAGCCCCACAAGCCGAATGACCAGAAACCTGTCGCTCTTTGAGCTGAGCTCAAACAAAACTGTTTCCACTGTTATCAGATATTAAATTTAATGACATTTAATCATATGTTGACCTGGGCATGGCATATATATATATGATAGATATGAAGCAGCTCAAAAAATATTATGACATACACACTCACCGGCCACTTTATTAAGTACATCTGTATAATTGTATGCACTTCAGTGCGACACTTCTGCTTTAACATCTGTGTTTATGAAGCACAAAATGTTTGTTTTTGGTGCAATTGTCATAAACATATAAATTCAGTTATGTTTATTATTGAGGTCGTAATTATAGGTGGCGTTGTACTGGACTACATTATATTCCCAATATTCTGACCCTCTTATGTATGTATGTAGCTGGGGAGGACAAAAGTATAAAGACACCTGTAAATATGATGTAGTCCGGTACAACACCACCTTCAAATAATCATGTAGAAGTAGCAGGACCAGCTGCCAGACTGAAAAACTGTAAAGCTGGCCTCAGCAGCCCAGTAAGCACACTGGAATGCCCTGTCAGTATATAACTGTACAACACCCTTATGCACATAATGAAGGGTAATCACTGCTTTTAGCAGGAGAGGGAGTAATACTCCTGGAGTGTTTTCAATTGTGTAGGTGTAACATCCACCTCTGACCTTTTGTTGTCGATCCTTCTAGCCTTGTAGCCTAGAATTTGTGTGATATTGAAAGGACTTTTGTCTTGGTCTTACCTGTGAATGGTGCTATGTAGTTGTAGTTGTGCATAATACACTGTGTGGCCGTTGTTCTGTGTGTGCGTGGGTACTAACCAAGAAAAAAGTAGCAAAGTCACTAACAAGTTAATAAACTCCAGCTGGGCTTTGTTGTTCTGAAGACTATAGAGCTGAGCACATTCTCTGCAGCTTAGCTCACACATCTCCTCTTCAAACCAGAACTAAACCCACAATCAGGTTTTCTAGGTTTTTTACTAACTGCAGAGTCAAAATCATCATTTTAAGAACATGCATACTTTCCTTGCTAATAAACATTGATAGCCATTGGTGTGTATGATTCAATTTGAGCACGGTACCACTGAAAATTCAGTCCCAATAGTGTATGACTAGTTGCGGAATACTTGTACTTTATTCCTCCTTTTTTCCCCTTTTCTGGTGCTGGTTTGATTATGTACAGGGCAACCAGACATACTGACTTATGTTCTGTTAGGCTATCATATTTACAAAAAATATAAAGTCGCTGGTGTATGGAGACCACACGATATAAACTACAAGACAAAACGATATATATTGAACAGAGCAGTATATTTGATTTGATAGTGTAGATAGTTTATTCTGATATTTTGAATCATGTGCTATGAAGTACAGGTTACTTTATTGTACACAATTCCTCAGCTCATTTTCCTCTCATCAGGACATTAAATGTCAAATGTTTTTTGTTTTATATTGCAGTATTTTCAGTGTATGTTGTGTATGTTTTCTGAGTTTTCATGTAGTAGTAATGTTCTGGCACAGACAGAGTACTGTCAGATACTTTTTTTACAACATCTAACAATAAGAAATATAAACATGTTTTTTTTATAAAATCTTTTTTTTTCTTCTCAAATGTTTAATAGTTTGTCATTCTAGGAAATATCTTTGATTGCTTTCTTGATGTGCGTTGTGAGGCAGTAATATGAAAGCCATTCTCTGTTAAATATGAAACTACCACCGGCATCCAGCTTAATTTAGCATAAATGCTGTAAATGGGGAAAAACCCCAAGAAATGTTTTTGTAAAACCGCAACTTTTTAGACTAATTTTTTAGTTCATTTTTGCACATTAGTTTTTGTGTGGATTAAACAGAGAGGATCTAACATGGTACACAGTGAGCTTTAGAACTGCTGGTAGGCATATTGTCACTCAGCAAGAAAGAAAGAAGCACATTTGTGGGACTACTCCTTTAAATGTTGTTGTAACATACACTAATCAGCCACACAAGGTCTTTGCTTAAATTAAACAGTATAATTTTTTAGCAAAACTGTTATTTATAATCAGACCCTGACTGATCTTGAACATGTAAGGAAGAGTATGAATGTAAGCACTTGATGTCAGGTTTCACTGCATCACATCACAGATTTTGTTACTCCAGATCTCTGCTACAGAAACATTTGTCAGTACCAGCAAAGTGTTACAGTCTGATATCTAGCCTAGGTTTTAGTATCACAGTGTGCCAGACAAACAACCACATCATAAAGTAGATGTCTAACACTGTGCATGCACGTTAAATCACTAGAGTTAAAGAAGCCGCTCCGGGAATTTGGGTGTGCATGGGGTTAAGAGTAAGTCTGTGTGTGTGTGTGTGTGTGTGGGAGAGAGAGGCATCAGTCAAACCTCTTTTCAGCCCTTCTCATATCTCTCCCAACCACACACATAGAAACAAATCCGTTGCCAGAGAATGAGTTATAGAGTGATGGAGAGATGAGGGGGGAGAGGGAGTGAGAGAACGCTTTCTATATATAGCCCGTGTACCCGAAGAGGAGGAAGACCGTTGTTTGAAAGCACATTTGGTGTGTATGATTTTGTTCTGCGGTACACAGACTGCTGCTCAAAGGACACAGCAACAGAAACGTACACTAAATATATGCCGTACAAATAATATAACGTGAGCGGTGAGACAGGTCATTACTAGTAAAAGCAATGGCTGTTTGAAAGGCTGAAGAGAGGAGGAGCATGATTGGTCCAGTGAGCATCCACAGGAGCTGTGGACTTTGTCCCCTTCACCGCCCTCCATGGAAGGCACGTTGATTCTCAGCATGTGTTTTAAAGTGTCACTCACTGACATTCAGGTTGTCACCATTACTTTAAGCAATTAAAGCAACAATCATGACTGATGAGGGGTAATATTGTAACTCATCTCCCCTGTTACTTACATGGCCTTCAGCCTGGAAGATACCAGCAAATACACAAAATGTGACACACAAAAGCAGCTTAAATAATATGCTAATATGTTAACAATATGCCTTAAGTGCTTACTCACCAGTGTGTGTGCAAGTATGGTTGCATTTATAAGCATTATACGGTAACTACAAAGTATTTTCCTTCTGAAAAGTTATAATACTCATGCACAACTTTTTTCAGCCTTTTACTTTAAATCAACATCAGATGACAAATTCTAAAGTACTGATTTCTATTTGTATTACATAGAACAGTCTTCTCGTGGCCACATGATGCTGGTTGTTAAAAGGATGAAGATCTCAGCACCGTTTGAACCGATAAAGACCTGATAACCTGAGTTTGGAGGTTCATTGTTGACCTTGCTAAGATGCTCACCCTAAAAATAAGAAATTGTTTGTTTTTTTTCTGTTTGTGTACAGATTAAACAAATGACAAGGTGAATAAGTGAGTTTTAGCAGTGCTACTAATTTTATTTTATTACCCTTAGACAGGTTAGCTGTCCACTTGCTCCTAGTTTTTATGCTAAGTAAGGGTAATCGCCTCCCAGCTCGAGCTTCACACCGAGCATGCAGACATAAGCATGGTATTGCACAAACGCACAAACTTTTCTTGCCTTTGCCAACCTGCTGTCTCTTTAATGGAGGCTGGCTGAGTAGCAGCAGTTATTTCCAGCACCTGTGAGTGGACCTATAAATAGAGCGCGTGCACACACATTTTTGTCATTGTCTTCACCTCTGTGTGAGATGGTCTGGTTTTGACATCCAGGTGTTCTTTAGCTCTCAGTAATTTCATACCTGTAACATCTACCTAATAATGCTGTTGTTTATGCAGAAGAAACCTGCTGATTTACTGCTGTGCACACACACTTCTTCACTGTTTCTATTTATGTTTTATGCTTTAAAATATAACACTGGTTTACAGGACTTTATTTGTACATTGTAATGGTTATTTGCAGTGGTTTGTTCTTCCCTTTCTCAATATCTTTGAGACTTTGGGCATGTAATTTTAATTTAGAAAGTAGAACATCACTTCTTCTTGTTTATATATGTAATTTTCCTGGCTATTAAAAATCTCTTTCTCTCTGTCTTGTTCTGCAGCGTCAGACAACAGCCAGAGGTTTCAGGAGACATGTTTTGCCTTTGCATTAACGCCACATCAAGTCCAGCAGATCAGCAGCTCAATGTAAGAAGAAAACCACACTGTCAGTGCAGGATGCTGAGTTGTTTATGAATAATTAATGAATGTGCACGGGTTCTGTGGTTGCAAGGTAATAAATCTGTTTCTGTACTCAAAGGGACATCTCGGGGACCAAATGTGACTTCTCAGTTCAAGTTCAGTTGCGGTTTTGCTTGTCAGAAACGAGTTGTCCTCAGGAAGACCACTTTCCACCCAATCTGTGTGTGAAAGTCAACGGGAAGCCTTGTAACCTGCCGGTGAGGGGCAGTGAATTAACCACATAACCAGCAAAGTGTGGTGTGTTTGTTCTGCTGCTGTGTAACTGGATATGAAGAGTGACAGGCTTTTCATTTCAGCATTTCCACCTTTTTTCTGCCCATTTGTTTTGAACCCCAGTAGTATTATTCACCTTCATAATATTTACAACAAAAAGGCATATTCCCTCCCTTTCCTTCTAATATTCATGTCTGTCATCTAGGGTTATCTTCCTCCAACCAAAAACGGTGTCGAGCCCAAGCGGCCCAGCCGACCTATCAACATAACCTCACTGGTCAGATTGTCCACCACAGTCCCCAATACCATTGTGGTGTCATGGACCGGTGAGATTGGAAGGGTAAGGACCAAAGTGTCACAGTTTCTCACAAGGGACTTTTGAACTGCCAGTTCTGTTAATTTGTGACTGTTTTGTCAAGTAATAACGCCGTGTATCAAGTAAAACTACTAAATATTTTCTGATTTAAAAACTAGTCAGTATGTTTGTGCTGTGGGATGGTTATGAGGACAGAACTAATAGATTTGATACTACTGACTAATACATTACAAAACTTATTTTCTCAAGAATGCTCCCTTCAAAATTCAATTCACTTTGGTGACATCTTAGATGTATGGTAGATTTTTAAGGGCATGTTATAAAGAATTAGATTGACTGGGGCTTGTCACTTGTGTGTGTGGGTGAGGGTGTCAGTAGCTTAAGGATGGGGGCCAAGGCCCCCCTCGCCCCATCCAAGCCACCGCTTGTGGGAGCCATTGTTGTCATGTTGGCAGGCAGCACAGCCAGGTGACATCTCAACCTCCTTTCAGCCAGTGTCAGCTGGGATTGTTACTTTGGTGATCTTACGTTTAAAGAAAAATTGAGCGTGCACAACATTTTATTTTATTTATCCAATTATGCTAATTAGAGCAGAGTTAATATATTCATTATATGCACATAGAGTACTTGTCTTTACAGTATATAATGTATGGGAAATATTATGAACGCTTCACCTTAAACAGGTTGTTAGAGGGTTCTTTTTAAAACTGGATTAATATGCTAATTTATGCATTTTGAAGTGAACGTTTTCAAATGTGTTTGGATTGGGTACTGCCTGAGAGGCATCATGTCTTGAGTAATTATGTTCACAGCGATGATGGACATAGGCGTCACCACAATAACAACAACAGCAACAAAAAACCTGCACAAATATGTGACAGAACACATTTTGACATGAAGGCACAGTGAACTTCTATTATAATCAGTAGCTTTAAAATCAACATTCATCAAGATTACCTACAGTACCTTTCTGATGGTCTAAATGGTTGTGTGTGTGCATCACATGCATGTGTGTGGGAAGCAATTTGAAGCTCAGGAAGTGGGATTCCTGGCCACTACAGTGTGTAGTTCTTACAGCAAAAAAATGTTACACTTGAGCATTAAATGGCAGAACAGAGTAAGAGAGACTGAAACACCCCGTTCCTATGACCCTACACAGTCAAAATATTCACTGAGTGAAGCCTGATGGCACAGTTATTGACAAAATCAGCTTCTGGTTAAGCATTTTAGACCAAATGATTGATTTAGTTTTTTTTATTCTTTTTATTCTATTTTAGTTTCCTAAATGGTCATGGTATTCAATACTAGGTGAGAGAAAAATGGTATTTCAGTTTTCTGTATGCCCTGCACATATAGTGAATTGACAATAAAAATCTTTGATCTCTCAATAACAATCTGCTATCTTGTACTGCATGTTCACTTGAGGTGGGTGGAGCTGACACTGCTCTGCACATGGGCACTAGAGGGCAGTAAAGGGACCATATCACACCAGAGGTACATACTGCACACACTGGCCTAAATGTCAGTGCACAGTGCCTATGCAAGTTCTTCCCTCCCTCTGCTCTTCCTTACAAATGGCAGAACGTACACTTGCCTGAGAGCAGTAGGGTCAGCTTTACATTGGAAAGGTAATTTGCAACCTGCTTGCCCTGTTTGCATCTGGCCCTGAATTCGGACTGTGGAAGGCAAAAAAAAAAGTATCACTTAGGGCGTACTTACATTACGCATGGTTGCTTTGTACCATGCCCAAACACAGTTGTCCCCCCTCCCCCCACTGGCCTGTGCTCACACTGCATTTGAAACAATCTAGGCCAGAGCACATTTACGTCACCACAATGCAACTGAAGAGAAGCAGTCTCGCATAGCACATAGCGTTGGTGTTCCGTGCCCGTGCACAGCAAGGAGCAGTCACACTAGTCAACACACTGGACTTTGGGGTCAGATGTGCTCGAGCACAGTACGGATTGCCTAGTGTGAGTACACCGTTAGTTTGCACACTATGACACTACTGTGTTCCTGTGTGTCCGCAGAGTTACTCCATGGCAGTGTACCTGGTGAAGCAGCAGTCGTCCACAGTACTGTTACAGAGACTACGGGCAAAAGGCATCAGAAACCCAGACCACTCCAGAGCACTCAGTAAGGATTGTCAACCTCTTTTTGTAGCGATACACTGGTGCAGTAAGTGGCCAATACTGGCTCAGGGCCGACGTGACTGCTCCAAATTTAATACAATTTTGTTGCAAAGTTCAGTGTTTACACTTTGTATTTCAAGGTTTCTATTAACTTGTAATTGGCAACAAGATGCAATTTAACACAGGACAGCATACAGTATTGAGTCTCAATGAGGAACTCACTTTCTAGCACTGGATTTGGATCAGGAATCTGTGTCATCATTGATGGGTAAGAGGTGGGGTAATGGAAATGGTATTACCAGAGAATGAAGTCCACCTTGGTTTTAAAACAGGTAGTAAAGAAGCTGCAGTCTGAAATGAGGAGCATGTTTCCTAGACAAGGTTCTGTTCACTCATGTGTGTGCTTTACATCTATTCTGCAGTCAAAGAGAAGCTAACAGCAGACCCAGACAGTGAAATAGCCACAACCAGCCTTCGAGTGTCGCTGCTCTGTCCGGTAAACAAGCTCCCTGCTCTTCATGTATTTAAGGCAGTGTGTATTCAGTCGTGCCAGGGCATGTCTGTCCATTCTTGTTATTTTTCCCTTTTCTTTGTATGTGACTTGGCATATCTTCATGCACGTTAACTCCCAGCTGCATATATGGCCCACCTGCCAAGTTATCTTTTTAATCCCTATTGTGTGTCGTTTCTATATGGGTTTGGCATGTCTGTGACATTTATGCGTCCCGTATACCCTCCATCCCCGCTGTGTGTGCCATCTTTTTGCCCTGACTACTGTACATGTGTGTGCACATTGTGCAGCTGGGGAAGATGCGGCTGATGATCCCATGCCGCGCGCTGACTTGCTCCCATCTGCAGTGCTTTGACGCCACACTCTACATCCAGATGAATGAGAAGAAGCCCACCTGGGTGTGTCCTGTCTGTGACAAGAAGGCCCCATATGAACACCTCATCATTGACGGGTAAGTCATCCAACCCCCATCTTCCCATCGTACAGGTGTTTGACTTGTTAGGAACAGCAGATGCAGCCTACTGTAAATGTGGTCGATCAGAGGGAGGAACGATTAGTAAACTCAGGTTTGAACATGACATTGAATTCTTCACCTTGAAAGCAGTAGTTTGTCAAAAAGAAGGTCAAGGTAGACTTACTGTATTTCTATGGAGCTTTCAATCAGCCCTGCGCTGCTGTCTTCCACATTGGATGGAGTTTGTTCAGTTGTCATGATGGAGTTGATGGTGGTGGTGCTGCTTTTTTGACAAACTCAACGGTTGTACTCCTTGATCTAAACTATCCATGTTTAATCACTAAAAATCTTTAAAGGAATAGTTTGCCTTTTTGGGAATACTGTTTGTTTGCTTTGTTGCCGAGAGTTTCTGGTAGATATGACCTCATGTAAAACCAGACACTGGTTTTTGTTCAGATTAAACCAGTGATAATTCATTTCTTTTTAACTGAGCCAGTTGAACCTTTTCCAGTTTATGCTAAACTCATTTTACCTGCTGCTGTAGCTTTCTATTCACAGACATGAGAGTGGTTTTGTTCGTTTCATGTAATTGTGAAAAAGAAAATTTATATTTTCCCAAAATGTTGGACTATTTTTTTTTTTTATAAGAGCACCCAAATTGTCCAACTAGAAAAAAATGAACAGATTAGTGAGATTAATTGTTGTTAACCTTGCAAAAAAGAAGTTTGATAAAAAATATCAACTCAGGGTTCTTTTACTAGCTTGTGTGACCTTCCTCAGCCTCTCCTCCTCAGCAGCAGAAACATGATGTCATTAATTTGTTTTGGTCAAACAGAGTTTTCATGCTTCCTAATCTAAATGATACTTGGTAAATCTTTTAAAACATTTATCCATAATGATTGCTACTTTATTTTGAAAGGAAACACTTGTTGGTATATTCCTTTAATCACTGAAGGGGTTTCTCTCCAGCGTTGATGTTAGCCTGTTTACAGGAGATTTCTTGTCTTTCAGAATTCAATTAAAGTTGAAGGTCTTTTCCACTGTGCTCCGCCTTTGTTTAAAAAGTGGCCATTTCTGTGTGTTTGTCTGCATTTTCTTGAATGGGTTTGTGTATGGCGTGTGTGTTTGTTCTCAGGCTCTTTGTGGAGATCCTCAACAGCTGCATGGACTGTGATGAGATCCAGTTTAAGGAGGATGGTAGCTGGGCCCCCATGAGGTCTAAGAAGGAGGTGCAGGAGGTCTCCTCTGCTTCTTATAACAACGGGCTGGATGGTGAGACGGGGCATAAGGACAGATGGGGACAGGGTATAGTAAGAAATAGAAAGGTTGCTTTTACATTAAGGCAGTGCGGGGAGGCTGGAAGTAATTAAATCAGGATTAAAGAGAATAAAAAGAGAGAGAACATGCATTTATATCCCCTCCTTCTTTGTTTAGCCACTGTCAGTTTTAATTTGGTGAAGCATCAATCATAATGCCACTGTGTAAACTGCCTGTCTCCATAGTAACAAACATACTGGGTCTCTTATGAGAGCATGGGAAACATCTGTGTTCCTGCTCACGGTATTCGGCATTGCTTTGTTTTTTCCTGTGCTGTCTCTGAATATCATAAATGTGGGCATACAGAAACAAACGAGCCTGTCTCTCTAGGTTCATGCCGGACGTCCGCAGACTCAGATCAACGGAGCTCCTCGTCGTCCAGCCACGGCGGCAGCGACAGCAGTAACGGCAAAAAAGTGGAAGTGATTGATTTAACACTGGACAGCTCCTCAGACGATGAAGGACAGGATTCGCCGCCTCCTCCTCCGCCACCGCCACTGCCTCCTCCGATCAAAAGAGCATGTCCTTCCTTGTCCCCAACCTCGCCCCCCATCATCAACAAAGGGTCAGACACACACATATATATAGAACTGTGATTTTTTACCTCCACAAACAGCTTGTATTTCATTAAATGTGAACATGAGTCTGATTTTTAGCTGCTCACATGGGTATAGCCTAATGAAGATTTGGATTAAGGCTCTGTCGAACTTTAACAGCTGCATTTTCTGTCAAATGAAAATTCATTATTTGCATCTGAGTAGCAACTGCTGCTTCTGCATTTGACTGTAATGAACCCTGTTATTACAGAGATGTATGTTTCAAGCTCAGTGGAGGAGACGGCACTCCCTAACCTAACCGATAAATGTGACATGAAATAAAATCCTCATTATAAATTAAGTGGCTTTTTCCCTCCTCATCTCTGAACCACCTCCTCTGTGTCTGCCGTCAGAGTGTTGAACCTGCACCACCAGGCCTCTCCTGTGAACCGTGCCCCCAGCATGCCAGCGGTGGACACCAGCTACATCCCCCCTGTCCCCCCACTTATCCAGGATTACAGGCCATACTACCACCCCCCCAGTGACCTGTCAGGTAAGCGCAAACACATGCAGAATCTAGAGGATTTTGGAATATTCACAGCAGCACGTTCATTACTCACAATGATAAAAAAGAAGTAACATGACATACAAATACATAACACATGGACAACTCAGTGAAACTAAGCTCCTTTCTTCCTGAGAAGTGTTTTTTTTTTCATGCATACTTGCATACCCTTGGTATGCCACAGAATAAAACTTAAGAACCAGTGAAAAGCACTGAATTCTTGTTTATTCTACAAGTCTAGAAGTGATGATAAATAAGTGGACTGTAGTAGCATTGGAAGAAGACTATTTTCTTCAGTTGTCATCGATCTTATAATCAGTCCTTCGTTATTTAACTAGAGAAAAGTAGACATAGTGTTGTTTGGTATCAGAAACAAGAGAAAGGAGAGTTGTCTGAGGAGCTAAAGAAGAAAATGTTTTCTAAGAATGGTGACGATCAAGGCTACAAGCTGCTTCATGCTCCTGTGAGCACAGTTGCTAATAATATCAAGACGTTTAAGGTCCATGATAGAGCCACAGCCAGCCTCCCTGGATGTGGCTGCAAGAAGAGAAATGAGCTCGGGTTGAACAGAAGAAGATTTTGAATGGTGAAAAGAAAAGGAAAACTCTTAAGGTCAAGGTACAACAGTATCCAGTTAAATGTTATTTTCTGAATGAAGCTAGGCTCTATGGAGGAAGACCCCTACCTCTGAAAGAGAAACAAAAATACTGGCTGGAGTTTGCTAGAATGCATATTGACAAGTAGCAGTGTTTCTGGGAGAGGGTCTTCTGGACAGATGAAGCATAGTGGGAGCTTTTTGGTAAGTCACGTCATCTGTGTGTTCACAGAAGAAAAGCTGAAGCTTTCAAAGATGAGAACACCTTCCCCACTGTGAAACATGCAGGAGGCTCAGTTATATGATGAGGTTGTTTTGTTGCACCTGGCACACAGAATGCCTTAAATCTACGCAGGGCACAATGGAATCAGAAAGTTGTCAAGGCGTTCTGGAGCAAAACACACTGGCAGAGTTGTGTCTCAGTCACAGGTCACGGCTCCTCCAACACGATCCGAAAGCACCAAGAGTGGGTGAGGATAAGACACCGGACTGTTCAGAAGTGACCTGCTATGAGTCCAGATCTTAATCCAACTGAATGTCAAGAGGAGTAGATCAAACTACAAAATAAATGATACGATTGAGATTGATTTAAAAAAATACTTTGATCATAGTGATGGGCTGAAAAGGATGTGCTACAAAATGTTAGGTTAAGGCTCTGAAAGTTTTTGTCAAGTCATTTTCATTTCCTGCATTTTTATGCAGTATGTTACAGTGACATTGCAAAAGCAGCACATGTTTTCTGTTAACTGTGTGACGGAGGAGACGTAGATGTGCCAGTTACCTTTGTCAGTTTCAGAGAAAATAGTTTTTTTTTTCTTCAAGTGGAAGGACACCAATACTTTTAGACACATCTGTAACAGTATTTACTTTTACATTCATCCTTTTCCAAGCTGTTCTATCTTTACACACATGGTATGCACCCACGTTTTGTTCAAACTCTCCCAGCTTTTATAAACGTTTTAAAACACTTGTATTTGCATTTGTGAAACTGATTTTCATTGATATTCATTGATTTCCAGAGCTGAACTTCTTCTCTTTTCTTCAAGGCGACAATCATCAGGTACGTACCCCGGTGGCACTGTCTGGAGATGTTGAATTCACCAGTTGGAAGACTTTTGCTTTTGGTGAAATTTTGAAAGCCTGTGACCATGGTTCATTTAAAATTAATACGAAAACTGTGACTCTATACATAACCAAAAAAAACCTTTTGTGCTCACCAGAAAATCAAATAAAAGCTCCAGAACGTTGTTTCTTGGTAACAAACTTCCTCTCTGAATGGGCACAAGGCATCTGAAATCCCCTGTGCACATTCAACCACCTAAAAATGGGGAAAAGACAATTTTGAAGCCTGATATTTGGTGGAATTGCATATAAAATGTCATACAAGTCACATGTTTTTAAAAGTTCTTTAATATTTCATTTTTAGACAACTCTGGCACATTATGCTTCTTACCTGCACTAGCTAACTGTGACATAAGTCAGACCTTAATGACTTGTAGTCCTCTAGAGTACCACAGACGTCTCCCAGACTTAGAGTAGGAGCTGCTTTTAATGCTGAAATGCTTTGTGAAGATGCCTTTAGAGTGTGGCCCACTCTGGAAGGTGGTCTAATAAAGTCCTGGTTAGCGATCTGTGTCAGGTTGTTCCATATTACACTAAGGCATATCACATTGTGCAGTGAATGTTTGGTGAATCGTAGTACTGTGATTAAATGAACAAAAGCGTATGAAAGCAAAGACAGGTATCGGTTTACTTCTGCTCTGCCCTTGCATTATGAAAGCGGAACAAAACAAACAAGCTTTGACCAGAGTGCTGAAACTTCACCAAAGCCCCTTCTCAGCCATCAGTGGATGTCTGACAGCGTGATCTAGGACCACCATTTTGCCATGTTTCTCTCGCAACTGTCAGCTGACACCTCAAACAGCCTAAGTGTCAAGAGGTGTCTGGACTAAAAACCAGCATGGCCCTTGTTTTCAGGACTTTTTCCTAACTCAGTTGCTCAGGTTCTGCTTTTAGTGTTTGGTGAATACAATCCCGGACTAACACCTTCTCTTCTCATGTGTTACTCCCATGGTTCAGCATTACAACATGGTGATGGCAGCAGCGGCTGCTGCTTCAGCCTCAGACGACCACGAGCTGCTCCTCAATCGCTTTCTGCCCTACAGCACCTCCTCCTCCTCTGCCTCCCAGCTGTTTCTTGACCAATCAGGAGCCTCCTCAGCAGCCACTTCGCTCACTGTGCCGACCAACGGGGTGAGCAACTCGGGTGGAGGCAGCTTGGTCTCACCTGGCAGCCTCCATGACACTCACTCCACACACTCGGGCTCACACTCCGCACACACACTCCCTGGGGTGGTGGCCAGCCGCAGCAGTACAGAGGCAGCAGTGGCAGCTATTTACGGTGGTATACCTGACGTGATATCTTTGGACTGACTCAGAAAGAGTCAAGGATACACTTTGGGTCCAGGTACGATCCATTAACAAACCCAATCACAGACTGTTTGATTGCAGGGTAAAAGTTTTGATCCAGAAAACTAGACTGGCCCCAAGTCATCAATTCCGGACATCCGTGGAATCATGAAGACAAGACCGCCTCAAGAAGGGCGCTAATGTTATGAGTGGGCAACAGGCTGAGGGTTCCCTTCGCTAGATTGACCTCTGAGACCAGTACTGACTCGTAACTACATGGGCTAGCTGTGGACGCTGTGTTAGAATACTGACTTCAGATTTGAAACCTGTCCAGCATGTGAACCCTTGTTGCTGCTACGTGTATACTGGTACCAATCTGGCACAAACAGCAAAGATGCTACCTGAGCAAAAACACAAAGGAAAAATGCTCTTTTTTTTTTACAAAAACAAGCCGTGGCACCATGTACAGAGAACAAAATATATTTTCCTCTTTTACTTTTATATGTTAAATTGGGACATTTACAGTCTAGTGAGCTGCTTCAGTTGCTGTTTTTAAGTGGAGAACTGTTTTTTTTCCTCACAGAAGCTTATACATAATGCCTGTTGCCATGTGGTTATCAGTTTTCTTCTCTTTGAGCTCTTTCCTGTAGAAATTTTCCTTTTGCATTTCTACAGTATAAACTTCAACTCTCTCTCCCTCTCTTCTTCTCTTGTTTTAAATTCACAGTGTATTATTTCTTGACAAGAAACGACAAGAACATTTCATATGCTGAATTTACAGTTTAATCATGTACTAATGTTTTTATGCTTTTAAGTTATGTATGATATTTAAACAGTGATATATATATGTAGGCATTCCCTTTAACCTTCAGGTTAATTGTGTGGGGAGTGTGCAGGTGGGAAATGAGCCATTTCTGGTTTATTTCGCTCCTTCATTTCCAACTCCTTATAAAGACATACAACATTTAAAAATGTATACTTCTAGACTATTTATACTTATACTAATTTAGAATTTTGAGCTGCAAAAGTTTCTTTTGCTTTCTTTTTTTGCACAATGCCAAAAAAATTTACTTATGGTACTTATGAAAATTCTCACAATAATCAGATTGCAGTCACATTTATCTTTTGCCACAGTGTTTTCAGTCAAGTATCTGCTTCTTCAGCTGTGTTCCTTTGTCTTTTTTTAGTTTCATGTTTTTCATTTGACTGTTAGAAATGAATTATGAAGAAGATTAAGCTGCTGAAGCAGCGTCAGGCATTTTAAAGAGACAGGCATCCATGATGTGTACCACAACTCTGCTGGGATGAGGTTAAACGGGTGCCTGATTCGCTGCATGTTTGGGAGGTTTTTCAATCTCAGTATGTTAAATGGTCTCCTCCAACCTGTGCCCCACCCCTGTCGACACATTTCGTGAAGGTTTGACTTTTGACTGATATCTTTAACTGTCTAGGGAGTTATCTTTGGGAAAATGAGTGTAAGCTGGTTGTGTAATACCACAGTGAAAGAGGGAGATCTCACCATGGCACAGAGCCAGCTGGTTTAAAAATACATGACCTGCGTGAAACCCTACAAGATAACCACTGTATGATGTGGAAGTGTCAAAGCGAGGTGCATAGTATTTTGGATTACCTCCATGTTGTCGCCATTCAACTGAAAACACAGGGTTTGCTTATGAATGTATTGTACAATTTGGGGTCTTTTCTTCCATTATGGTTATTAACAGAACCACGTTGTAGAGATCCGCTGTAGCCGTGGGCACAGCGCTATTGACGCACAGCAGTCAATAGCGCTGTGAAACATTCCCAGAGTCCCTTGTTAGCAGTCTCTTCCTGGTGTTTTACTTCCAGATGTCCAAGACAGGCAGCTCACTTCAAAGCTAAGTGTCCCCACCACAATGAGATAATTACTTTTGTCAGCAGCCCCCGTCACCTGGCATCCTTCAGCAACCAGAACGACCCTGCCTTGCTCCCTCATTCTTGACATCCTTAATTTTATTCCCTATTCTTCTCATAAGAATCAACCACGGTTCTGAAACTGACCCAATCATTTGCTAGAACAAGTCTTGTGTATTTCCCGTGTTGTGCAGTATTTTATTTATTTTGTGTTCTATATTCTATATATTGTATTTTTATAGATTGTTTCATTTCTGTGAGAGAGAGAGAGAGAGTGTGAGTAGCTCTCACTCAGGAGCTGTTGTGACAAGATTTTATTTAATATGCATTTTATTATTCTTTGTGAGCAGCGTGATTTCTCAAATTTATTGTTTAGTTACGTTTTATGTTTAGTAACGTGCTTAATTAATAGGGGCATAAGTCTGTGCTCGTGATATAATATATGAAATGATTCAGGATGTATTATGAGTTCCTGTTGCTCACCATTAAGAAACAATGAGTTTATGTAATTAGGTAACATTGAAGGCTCAATAATTGACCAACTCACTTTTATTAATGGCTAAATACCTGCAAAACTAAATACAACCCCAAATCAGAGAAAGTTGGGACCATATGTAAAATCAAAATTAAAACTGAAAATAGTGATTTGTAAACCATCTGTGTCCTGTATTACATTGAAAACTATACAGCAGCACATTATTTGATGTCATACCTCATCAACTTTATTCTTTGTTCAAAATAAACATACTTCATTTCTAATGCCTGCAACACATTGTGAAAGAAGTTGGGACAGTAAAGTGTTTTTAGCATGATGTGATGTCGTTCCATTTCACTTAAACGTCTTAAGGTGTCTTAAGGTCTTTGTTGTGTTTCAAAACGCGCCACACATTCTCTACTGGGGACAGGTCGGGACTGCAGACAGGCCAGTCCAGCACTCACACCCTTTTCCTCCACAAACAGGCCTTGGTCATGTGCAAAATGAGGTTTTGCATTGTCTTGTTGAAATGTGCATGGGCGTCCCTGGAAAAGATGTCGTCTTGAAGGCAGCATATGTTGCTCTAAAATCTCTTTGTATTTGTCAGCATTAATGGTGCCATGACAGAGGTGCAAGTTACATTTGCCAAGGGCACTGACACAACCCCAGACCATGACAGACCCTGGCTTTTGGACTTGATGCTGGTAACAGTCTGCGCCTTTTTCGTTTTTGGTCTGGCGCACATCCATTCCTTCCAGAAGAGTCTTGAAATACTGATTCTTCTGAGCACAGTACACGTTTCCACTGTGTGATGGTCCATCCCAGATGCCTCCGAGCCCAGAGCAGTCGACTGCACCTCTGGACACTGTTGACATAGGGCTTCCTTTTGGCCCAGTACAGTTCAGTTTTTAGTGGCATTTATGGATGTAGCTACGTATTGTAGCATTGTTTTCCATCATTACTAGCCCTGACATGCAACTGTCCCAACTATTTTTGAAATCAAATAAAATTGAGATATCCCGCCTTTTTCGTTTCTGGTCTGGAGCACATCCATTCCTTCCAGGAGAGTCTTGAAATACTGATTCTTCTGAGCACAGTACACGTTTCCACTGTGTGATGGTCCATCCCAGATGCCTCCGAGCCCAGAGCAGTCGACTGCACCTCTGGACACTGTTGACATAGGGCTTCCTTTTGGCCCAGTACAGTTCAGTTTTTAGTGGCATTTATGGATGTACTGAATATGGTCAGTTTTACCTGCTAAACATGTTAGCATTGTTATTGTGAATGTATTAGCATCCCGATGTCATTATTTGGCTCAGAGTACTTGCGCTTTACTTTCGGTTTATGACAAAATAGGCCATATCTTTATTCAGTCCCAGATTGATTCAGTGTGGAGATCAGGACGCTGTGGGGGCTATGCCATCTGTTGCAGGACGCCAGCTATATGTTCGGGATCATTGTCATACTGCAGAATGAGTTTGGGACCAGACACTTTCCTGGTGGAATTACATGATGCCTAAGATCTAAACATCTGAAATGCCAAAAACGTTTGCACACTATTGTATATTTACAAAATTTAAAATGACTTACCTGCTAACTTACAACAATCAGCCATAATATTATGGCGGTTGGTTAGTGCTCGTGTCACACTGAGGCTCACAGCGCATCTTGTGTGAATCTGTATGATTCTATAGTTACACTGTCAAGAAAAGCATGAATTTGATGAATTTGTCTACATTTAGTGATAAAAATATGCAAAAGGAATGAAAGTTTAGCAGTCTCCACTCTAGATTTCTCATTTTGGCCTATTTTAATAAAGATTCAAACAAAATGGAATCTTTTGAAAAGGATGAATGAAATGTAAAAGCTTATTTTACAGTAGATCAACCTCATTATCAGTGAGCCGTGGGCGTCCATGACCCTGTTTCTGGTTCACTGTCTGTCCATCCTTAGACACTTGGTAGGGACTAACCACTACAGACTGGGAACACCCAACACGACCTGCAGTCTGGGAGATGCTCTGACCCAGTCATCAGTCATCACAGTTTGGCCCTTGTCAGAGTCACTCAGATCCCGGCACTTGCCTGTTTTTCCTGCTTCCAACACGTCAGCTTCAAGAACGGAATGTTCACTTGCTGACTAATATACCCCACACACTGATACAGTAGGTGTCATTGTAGTGAGACAATCAGTGTTATTCACTTCACCTGTCAGTGGTCATAACGTTATGGCTGAGAGGTGTATGAATGTGACATAAAGACCAGAGTCAGACAGCAGTGTGTGTGTGTGTGTATGTGTTTGATTTTAAAAAATCCTTACATTTTTATTTACTTAGCCGTCCCTGGTAGGCTAGTGGTTAAGGCGCAGAGCTCTCACCGCTGCGGCCCGGGTTAGAATCAGGGTTGTGTCAGGAAGGGCATCCGGCGTAAAACACATGCCAAATGTCAACATGCGAGTCGTCAGTGTGACAATTTCCTGTGGCGACCCCTAAACGGGAAAAGCCAAAAGTGACTTTCCTTACATTTCTATTTACTTACAGAGAGGTTGATCAAATGCATAATGTTAAAAATGCATGGGTTTCCTAGTGCAGGGGTGTCGTATACTGTAACTGGACTGCAGATAATTTGAAGGCATTTGAGTTATTCATTATGGGTTGATCCATCTTACCTAATCAGATAAACTCACTGTAACTTTAGCAT
>NW_018127952.1:1260077-1289192 GCF_001952655.1 Monopterus albus
CCATTTAACATTGTTTTTACCTTGACTTGGTATATTGATGAAGACCATCCTATAGTTTTTACCATGTTAGTTTAAAAATGAATACCCAGTGTTTGGATACTTGACAGTCACAGTTGGTGAATGATCATGATTTAATTTATTTCAACTCATTTCCTCATGTTTGTCACACAGGAGATCACGATCATCTGTGTGAAGTGGCAGACCATGATGAATGTGTTTCTGTTGAAGTGCATAATTGAGTCTGTACAGGATTACCAAGAAGTCAGACAACCCTCCCAGCCAGCTAGTTTCAGTAAATGTCCACAGCACTTTCCTGTGGTTCAAAATTGTTAGTTTAAGGAGAAGCTGTCTTTTTTTTTTTACTGGGCTTTCTTTCTTTCACTCTTAACAATTGAGCCTATTTTGTCTGAAAATGTCAGATGTCGCACGGGGCTGTTGCGATCTCAGTCCCTCTAACTTCTGTCACTCACAGGAGAACACATTCATACACAGCATTTTCTGCAGCTGCTTATGTGTTTGGTGGCTTGAACACTATGAGGACACTGGGCCAGAACCAGTGACTGCACAGAGTCAAGTGAACCGAATAAGACCATTTTTATCAGTAGTTACTCTTACCTGTGTTTTTGACAGCTCTATGGGCAACATTGACAAGCAGCTCAGACCTTTGGTTGTCATGATGTCTCTCACCTTTAATCTAAGGGAAAAGTCAACAGTGTGTGTATATGTTTGTATGGAAACCTGAATACTCAAAGTTCAGATCCAAACGTGGGCGTTTCATGTCTGTATGCTTTTTGTGCGTCAATTCAGAGAGAGAAAATTTTAATTTATATATTTTTTAGAAAATGAACGCTGTACTATTATATAAAAAAAAAGAACTGTGGCCAATAAAGAGTTTCACACAAGTGAAATCATTTCAGAGTTAGACTCGAGTCGACATCTGCACTCACTGCCTTAAAACATTCACAGGTTGTGTTTAATGACTCCAATCCAAGAAAAATCGTAAAAAGGCTTTTCAATGAGGAAAAGGTGAAGTGTGTACAGTAGACCCTTGTCAGTTTGTACAAATATACCAAGTGAAAAAAATATTTATTACCTGCATTGGAAAAAAATTGTTTACTTATTGAATGTTACCTGTTTATGTAGAAAAGTTTAGATGTAATAAAATGCATTCTGTTATTTCTCTGCGTGTTTTTTCTTATTTTAAAAGATCGGCTCCATGTTTGTTGGAGGAACGTTTCAGTTTTGACAACGCTCACAGCTGAACACTGGGTGGCAGCAGAGAGTCATTTTGATCACTTCGTCCCCCTTGTACCAAACCAATTACGCACGCTTTGTCAACTCCAGCCGCAGAAGCTATACTTAATATAAACATCAGAAACTATTAATTAGATCTTTATTTATGGACAGAAGCCACCGTGAGAGCTGGTGGGTGAGGCATTCTTTTAATTCTCAGAGCAGTCATGCTGGTATATTATTATGTATGCCTCTTGGAAAAGAGGAGGGTAGATGACAGGAGAGGAGGGAGAAGACGTTGAGAGGGCGTCATATTCTCATCACTCCAGATCTGTTTGGATGTTTTTACGGTGCACTACACACATGGCATCTAGATTATGTTGAAGTGTCTGTGAGTTGCTGACATTATGAATGAGGAAAATGAAAGCGTTTGTTTGAACAGGTCAGTGACGGAGATGTTCCGCTTTAGTAGCCTGGAAGACATCGATGTGACAGCTGACGGGAGCCCGGTTCTGAGATTCCTTATCTGCCTTGTTTATTCAGTGGTCTGCGCTGCTGGTCTGATGGGCAACCTGCTTGTCATCTTCTTCTTCAGGGTCAAACAAGAGAGGAAGAAGTCCACAGTGAACTTCTTCGTGCTCAGTTTGGCTGTGACTGATCTGCAGTTTGTTTTAACTCTGCCCTTCTGGGCCGTGGATACCGCGCTGGATTTCAGCTGGCCGTTTGGAAACGCCATGTGCAAAATCATCCTCTCGATCACCGTGATGAACATGTATGCCAGCGTGTTTTTTCTCACTGCCATGAGTGTGACCCGGTACTGGTTTGTCACCTCTGCTGTGAAGACCAGAACCCTGCAGAAGTCATCTTCCGCCAAATGGATCTGCGCGGTCATTTGGACATTGGCGACTTTGGCGACTCTGCCAACATCGATTTTCTCAACTGTCGGGAATGTAACCGGAGAAAAACTGTGTTTGCTGAAGTTTCCCGGTGGACAGTATTGGTTAGCAGTTTATCACATACAGAAAATACTTGTAGGGTTTGTATTGCCAATATTCATCGTGTCCTTCAGCTATCTCATGCTGCTGCGTTTTGTCCGCAATCGAACTATGAAAACAATGCGCAACCGCAAAAGGAGATCCAGTGTTACACAATCTATCACCATCGTAGTGTTGTGCTTCTTCCTATGCTGGATGCCGAACCATGCCATCACCTTGTGGAGTGTGCTGGTTAAAATGAACGCTGCAAACTGGGACAAAACATACTACATTGTCCACACATATGTGTTCCCACTGACCATATGTCTGGCGCACACCAACAGCTGCCTTAACCCGATTATTTACTGCCTCATGAGGAAAGAGTTCAGGAACAAACTGGGAGGTCTGATACACAGAGGATAGTCTTTTAGGATGAACAATCTGACAGATCGCCAAAAGTGTTGATAAACAGTAGCCTAACCATGACACGTGGGCGCGCACGACGAGATAGACATAAGCTTAGAGAGCACCGACCAGAACGCACACTCCGTACATGCCAAAGCTATTTACTCGATTGTGCACAAAGAAAATGTAATTTTCGTGTGTGCTTCTTGTCTAGAAATCAGCCACATTGCGCACGTCTTTAAAGAGGAATAACTGCAACTGCTTTCGGGTTATATGCATATGAACTGCTTAAATTCTGGAAAGGATATTACATATGACCACGGTGGTATTACTAGTGATGAATGTCTAATGAGCGGCCTAAGTGACTGCCTGTGCAACTGAGCATGGCAGTTACCTAAGTATTAGTGTGTTCACTGTACAAATGAACAGCTCTTTTTTCATCCGTCTTAACAATTAACATAACCAGTATACCTTAAGAGAGTTTCTATAGCTATCATGGATGCAAACATCACTTTCTAAAGCAAAGCAGAGAAAAGTTAGTGTAAAAAGTGACCAAGTTATGGACCTGAAGCCTAGTTTAGTTTGGGTGCAAAAAAAACAATGTATGAAATGTGATTTTTGTAAATGCACAAAACTGTCTTCACTATGTGGAATCACAAAAATGTACTCGAGTTGCATCATGGATCAGTTGACCCTCCAACAAAGAGCAGTTGAAAAGAACCATCTGTGGAAAACAACAGGGCATCTACACAGATTTGTGCAAGACTGGCATCAAATCTTGCCAAAAATAAATAAATAAAGATGAACATATAAATTTGTTTTAATAAATCTCATTACTGAAGGGTGGACTGACCTATTGTTGCAGTTGTTTCTTACGTATACTTCAATTAGTCAAACATATCAGCGGACAGTCAGGACTGCAGAAAAGGGCATTGGTGTGAGCCTGCCCTCCATGGAGGACCTGTACACTTCACGGGTCAAAAGGAGGGCAGAGAGGATCACTGCAGACCCTTCACACCCTGGACACAATCTGTTTGAACTCCTGCCCTCTGGATGGTGTTACAGGTCACTGTGCACCAAGACAACCAGGCACCGGGACAGTTTCTTCCCCCAGGCCGTCACTCTGATGAACACTTAACCAACGACAGTATGACTGGACAATAACCCTCAGTGCAATACCTGTAAATATAACTCGTACAGATTGTACAGACTCGTTGAGGTCTCTAGTTTTAGGTACTCTGTTTTTATCCCTTATCCCTATTTATCTCATTTCAACAAACATTCCTTGTTGTCTGCATTGTTTACTGCCTGTTTATACTGCATATTCTGCATTGTTTGCACTGTTTGTTGTTGACAATATTGCTGTTAATACTGCTTATTTTGTTATATTACACAGCCTTATGCTGGTTTACTGTTTGCACATTGAGAGCCAATGTACCAAAGTCAGATTCCTCCTGTGTCCGTCACACCTGGCCAATAAAGCTGATTCTGATTCTTTTTTTTTTCTTTTTTTTTTAATTAATTGGCCTCATTCTTCTTGGGCTTTGACTAAAAACAAATCAAACACTATTAAATGAAAAGGATTTGTAATTGTTAACATTTTAGTTCTATGGGTGCACTCACTTGTTTGGTACTGTAAATAATAAACGATAAGATGTGATAGGTGATCAGCAGATAACACATTACAAACTGTATAACAGAGAGGTGTCTCCTGCCTCCTGCAGAATGAAGCTTTTGGGTTTGATTAAAATCAATAGACAAAGGAAATAGACATACCTGAACGGATGTCTGAGCTGCAGGTGCACACAGCTGTGTGTCTTGAACACATTCATATCAGAAACTAGGCTTTGTTTTTTGTCTGGCAGGATGGGCACTGATTGCAGTTGTGGATAGAATTGAACTGAATGTGAAATGTTGAACTGCACAGAATACAATGTTACCAATTCTAATTTATTTACACTTAAGGGAATCATCTGTTTGCTTGTATTTAGATGTACTGCATTTCTTTGTTTTAAGTTTTTTTTTTAGCTTAATTTTGTATTTAATGGTCAATTTATTGGTCAGGTTTGTTTTTTTAAGATTTTATTGTTTAATTTTAAGTCAAACTGATTGTGTCTGTCATGTGAAATGAACCATTAATAAAGCCAGTCAAATCAACTTCTTTCAGTAAAACTGGGAATTTGAGTACATTTTAGGGAAAACATAAAAAACTGATTAACATTAACTCCTTGAGAATCTCCTGCTGTTAATGGGTAAAATTCACATATACAAAAGACAATTTTATGCGTCAATATAAACAATTTAATACGGTCATATATAATAACACATCCATTAGAGGAGCCATTGTTGATTGAGAATGAGTACTTTTACTTTTGACACTGTAGAGAGTTGGGATTACCAGGAGAAGCCTGGCCCTGTGACTTTCAGAAGACATTAATAGTACTATGTGAAGTATTGGCCAGAAGCTGCATTATGTAGTTTTAATTTTCTACTGAGCTTTGAAAAAAATACACCTCTTGACATTCTGGTAAGTGTCATCTCAGTGCCTCTAGTCTTTGCTGGTGCTTTAATCACAGGGACCTAGATCTTGTAAAGGTCAGCTCTTGGCACTTAGATGACTTATCACAACATTGACATTTTGGAGAAAACACATCTGTTAACTGCACTAATCAAGCCTCCTCTCAGGACATTGAAACTGTGTCTCTGCTTCCGATGTGCCCATGAAATTCAAAATGAGAAAAACATCCAAGAAAAAAAAGACAGAAATCACTACTGTAAAAATGTCCACCTGTAAATAGAACTGCTCTTCTACATAGGACATTGTCAGTGCTGCTCACCATTAGGCCTCCCTATTAAGTTGCACTACTATTGCTATAATAAACCTGAACCAGGAAAAAAAAAAGGAAACTGGCTGAAGAAAAAGCCTCCTAGCTGCACTGACAGTGTTCAAACACTTGTTGTTTGTACCTTTATTAATTTATTACAGTAAATACAGTGTAAGGAACCATTAGCTAAATGGCTGATAATTAACACCAATTCCATATTGCTTGAAATCCATGATTATCTGTATATGTGTGTATGCCAGTGTTATAGTTTGTTAGGTGTGCACAGGCTGCTTGGATGATGTTGCAGTGTAGATAAACTGAAATAACATCTAAAAATATTCCATTATAATTAAAAATTCTACATTAGTACTGAAGTAAAACTACTCACTCAGTAGGAAAAATGGCCCTTGGCTGATTTATTATTGTATTGGAGGTGAACAGTACTAAAGCTTTAGTGTGTACACAGCATTTTACTGTTGTAGCTGCTGGGGGTGGAGTTAGTTTTAACTATTTTATGTACAGTTTGGTACATGGCAAATTACTTTATAACTTTTTTTGTAATGCATTTTCTGGATTTTTTTGTTATTGTTGTGTCTCTCACTGTTCACATAAACCTACCATTGAAATTGTAGACTGATCATTTCTTTGTTAGTGGGCAAACTTACAAAATCAGCTGGGGTTGTATACGGGGTCAGGCCGCTCAAAGAATCACAGGGTAAATCTACAGGGGTCATGAGATGATTCATGGGAGAGGAAGAAAAAATACAGAAGTCTTCTAAGCAAATGTATTGCCATTTTTTAAATACTCCATTGTGCTCTAATACAATGTGCTACCATCCACCACACTCTACCCAGTTCTTCAGATATTGCTCATTATGAAATTACAATAAATGAGAATGCAACAAAACTTACTAATCAAGCAGAAATAATTGAAGAGCTCTGATTGGTTAGAGAAGTCAGTCCCACTCAAAAACGTTTAGAAGCTAATATCTCTCCACTGTTGCCAGTGCTGTTTAATGAGTCTAGGTCACAGGAGGCTTCGATAGCATCTCTCCACATTAAGACAAGTTTCGGAGCATATTGCTACAACTAAAATATTAGAAAAATATTACATATAGCTCTAAGTACAAATCTGAGCTACTTGTACACAAGTATTTCCATTTATTGTTTCTTCAATCCATTACATTTCAGAGGAAAATATTATTTTTCCTTGACCACATCTATTGAGTTACTAGTTACTCTACAGTTTAAGATGCTGCATACTAAACAAATAAAGTGTTTATAAAATATGATGCTTTGTTATTGATTAAACTACCCAACAAATTAATTAGTTTGTTAGGCTAAGCAATTATTTGACTGACAAAAATTGATTGTCAACTATTTTGATTGTTTGAGTAGTTTTTCATGCAAAATGCCAAACATTTCATGGCTTCATTTTTATAAATGTGAGGATTTTATCTTTTTTATTTTTAACAATTTTAATACATTAAATGTTGGTAGGTTTGTAAAAGTCAAATTGCAATGGTATCACTGTCACAGGGGCCATTTTTCTGCATAATGAGCCTGCAATAATTAGGCTACATTTTTGTAATTATATTTGCAAAACCTTAATGGGAGTATTTTCACGGTGTGATATTAGTACTTTTACTTAAGTAAAGGTAAGTGAACGTAAGTAAGTCAATACTTCTTTTATGCCAGAGGCATCTTTAAAAAGCCCATCATAAAGCTTTAATAGCAGGTAAACGGTTATGGGAACGCTGCCTGCTAATAAGACTGTGAGCTCTGACGATTGGGTGACAAATTTAGGATTTTCCGAGTTTCACAAGAGCACGTGAACACGCCGCAGCTCTGGGTCTTCACGGTGGTCAGGTGACCCAACACCAGGCAGGCCAGTCTCTGCTTTTTCGTCGTTGTGGCTCCAATGTCGGAGGTGTTTGTCCCTGGAAGAAATGGACTCTGGCAATGCACGAATTTGATCGTTCGGAGATCCGATCCGTTGAGTCTGTGAATGGCGCCAAAACAGGACCCTAAACCTAAATTTCAAGAAGGTCGGTGCAGAAATACAATGAATCCCCGTTAACGTCTGGAGGGGGCGGGTTTGTTTTTGTTATTGTTTCTGTAGCTTGACTATAGTGGTGTCCAGGCACTTATAGATGGAAACTTGTTCGGTATTACTGCCAATATATGTGAAGACAATTCATTTTAAACATACCAAACATGGTCGTATCCTAATTTTAAGGTAAAGCACGCCATGCATTAACATTGGGCTAACTGTTAGCGAGCCTGTCATTCATGCTAGCTTACGTTTACTATGTGTTAGCTAAACCTGCCTCCATACAAGAAGAGTCCTACTGTAGATGTGTTAGTCCAGATTATTTTAGCTAAGGACCTTGGTAATCGTAGTCTGACGAGTATATATTGTGAGCATTTTTTCATGATGTGTTTTTCCTCCAAGTACTCAGATTTGTTTTTCCCTCCTTGCAGGTGAAAGAGTCCTGTGCTTTCATGGGCCATTGCTCTATGAGGCAAAGGTTTGTTTCAGCACTAACTATATGTGTGTTATTAGCCGATTATTAATTGCAAAATCTATCTCAACCGATGACTGACACAGGCATGTGTGTTATCTTGTTTTACAGTGTGTAAAGATTAACATCAAGGATAAGCAGATAAAATACTTCATTCATTACAGCGGATGGAACAAAAAGTGAGCCCCTTGGTGTAGATGCACCTTTCTCTCTTGAGTTTTGTGTCAGATCCATTGCAACACTCATTGTCAGCTTCCTGTGATCTGAATAAAGTCTGTGAGGACTTTTTTTTATCTTCATTGTGATTGGTTTGAAGGTTTTTTTTCCTTTGCAGCTGGGATGAATGGGTTCCTGAAAGCAGAGTTCTCAAATATGTGGACAGCAACCTTACGAAACAAAAAGAGCTTCAAAAGGCCAATCAGTAAGCTCTCCTTTTTGTCCTCACACAACAGTGTGAGTTCTCTGATAACAACTCCCTGATGTCAAGTCCTTTGCTAGTCATTTTTGCTCAGTTAGTTTCAAGAATATCAAGACATGATCATAATTTGCACTTTGTCAGCTAAATTTTGACTGTGATTGTTATGGATATATAACAGTAATTTGACATTTTTCTTCCCCAGGGACCATTATGTTGAGGGAAAGATGAGGGGTTTAGCGCCAAGCAAGAAGATCGCTGCTGTGCAGCAGAAAAATGTTGATCTGTAAGTGTCCACTTTGTTTTCCACCTCTAATTCAATATACCAATTGTGTAAATTATGTTTTCCTGACTATTTATGTATGCTCTGTATGTGGTCTGGACCACATGGGGCACCTTTGTAATATCATGTTGTCCTTTACAATGGCCTGTTTCTTTTGCATTCTAGGAAAGTGAAAAAGGCAAAACAGAAGAGTAAGTAATGTCTCTGCATGATTTGTTAGTAGTAGCTTTAAATTAAGTTGTTTTGTTTATATTGCCCAAGATCAATTTGTCTCAAAGGACAGTTTAGTTATGAGAATAGGACTGTTGAAGTTCAGACTATGAGCTTCTAATAATGTTATTATCCATATCAGAAAGATGTAAGAAAAAAAAACAACAACTCTTTTTGTACTTCTTGGGGCCTTTTATCAAATGTGGCCCCTGATGTAGATGCATTTGGAGGCAAAATGAATCTGTGAAAGTCACCAGGAAAAAAGATGTTCCTGAAATACTTGGCAGCTGAAAATACAGCCTACATACTAAGTTGTTATTCACCTGCTCATCCATTATGTCTAAAACCACGGTTTCATTTGGGGATGTTTATGAATCTTTTGAGTGCATGAAGAGGTTGGCTTTGCCAAATCAATCTCACACTAACCTTCATATCTGCATAATGAATGCAGCTGTAGTGGTTGTCTATTTTAGTCCCAGGGCCAGGTGAAGGTACCAGCAGTGGAGAAATGCCCCAGGGACCACGGAAGAAGAGGGCTCGGGTTGATCCCACTGTGGAGAGTGTATGTATCATCGGTTACTGGTAACCCTGTGAACCGTCACCCACAGGAAATCTGATTCTATAGCTGATTATAAACACTTTATACTATGGCATTTAGTTTATTTATAAAGCTGGGAGAAATGTAGTTGCATATAGTTTGCAGTCAGATGATACATAAGAGTTAGTGTGATTTTTTTAAATAAAGGACTGTGAGAAACATCACAAAGGTGTTAACTTGTTAAGCATGACATTTCATTTATACAAAATTAGCTTGCATTGCACCTGTATTACTTCCTAGCTTTAGGATCTTGACACTGGTCAAGTTATTTCTTAACATTCAGGTACAGTAGCTGTGGGAGTGAACTGAGCATGTATTTTCTGTTTCTTTGTCAAAGAGTCAAACAAAGAAGTGCGAAATGTTCATTAGTGTCCATTAGCTTGAACACTGCAGAGATCAGGGACAATCAAACACTCAACAAAATGATCAACAAAAAGAAAAAAGAAAAAAAATCACGGGGTTATATTTGTTTGGTTGTGTTTGTGTATCCAGGAGGAGATGTTCACCAACCGTGTGGAAGTGAAGGTGAAGATCCCTGAGGAGCTGAAGCCCTGGCTGGTGGATGACTGGGACCTCATCACTCGGCAGAAACAGGTGAAAAATTACTATAAAGTTATTGTATACTGCTGTGAATTTACTTCAGCTGTGGTGACCTGCTGAGGTTATAATATACAGACTTTATATGGACATCCTGCTTTTAAAGTATACCTGCAGTAATTTGAATAATGGGCATAATTTCTACACTTGGTGATTTTATTATTAATCAGAGTAAATTACTGTCAGAACTAATAGAAATCCTCAGCTCTGTCAGGAAACGCCCAAACCTTCTCAAAATATATATATCTTTTTTTAAGAATCTGATGGTAAAGGATTCTTTAAATGATATATATACTTTGAATGACATGAGGCTGTAATTAATCATAAAAATATGATATCACTGACTTCACTGACTTTATCCGAGCCATATTTTGAAGGTGGTAGTGAAGTGGCAAGCTGCACATCATAATCAGCATAATAAGCAGGATGCTTAAATTTGTAGCCCTGTAAAATATAGCACTGACAGTATTCATTTAAACACGACATGTGGAGACAGTTAGGCTTGAAATGAACTTCGAACTGAGCAACACACTAATGTTGAACAGTTATGTGAATGCTAGTGACTTTTCTGTTGCTTGCAGTTATTTCATCTGCCTGCTAAGAAGAATGTAGAGACTGTCTTGGAGGACTATGCAAACTATAAGAAATCAAAAGGAAACTCAGACAATAAGTAAGAATAAACACCCTTTAAACTTCCTTCAAGTGAAGTAAAGGTACAGAAACATCGCTGATAATCAGTTCAGCATCACTGCATGTGTCCACCTCATTATGCCAAGTGTTACACTAATAGGCACAAATGATCATATGTCACATTTATATATCTATCACCCCATTTACAGAAATTCCTATACTGAATGCTGTTGGCACATTCCCAAAGCATTTCCTTATTATTATTTTTCCTTATTTTAATTTTGTGTCTCCTGGGGTTCTTTCTCCCTCCACTCAGGGAGTATGCAGTAAACGAGGTGGTGGCAGGCATTCGGGAGTACTTCAACGTCATGCTGGGCACACAGCTGCTTTACAAGTTCGAGAGGCCGCAGTATGCTGAGATCCTGGCTGAACACCCAGACATGCCAATGTCGCAGGTTTACGGAGCTCCGCACTTGCTGCGCCTTTTTGGTAGTGACCCTGGACACTACATGTGCACAGCTTTTTGCCAGTAAAATACATACCGTATAAACCCTACAGCAGTTTTTAGGTCAACACTCAGGTGAAATGATAAATAATGGCAGTCACTGTTTCAGTCCACTGAAACTGAACATCAACTTGTTGGATTATTGATATTATTATTGAACACCTCTGACAGATATACAAGGATTGAATTCAGGCATCATTTAGTTAGCATTTTAGTTTAACTTTTTAAAATCCCTAAGCAGTTTTTCAGTTGAGTTTCCATTGATATCGTTACAGCTGTTTGAAATGGTGTGCTAAAAACAAGAGAACTAACATTTCCTCTTAGGAGTCAGTATTTTAAAAATCTGTTAACAAGAAAATGTTTAGAAACATTGTCCTGAATTTATTTCAGCCTGCATTGTTCCTCACATATGTTGTCTCCTTCCCGACAGTTCGTATTGGAGCCATGCTGGCATATACTCCACTGGATGAGAAGAGTCTGGCTTTGCTGCTCAGTTACCTTCAAGATTTCCTGAAGTAAGATTTTTTTTTTTTTAATTCCCACCACACCACCGCAGACAAGGGTTGTGACGAGATCTCTTGATATTAAAATTTGACAATATTTCTCATCAAGGCAAAAGCTGTCTCACGATATCGGTACACAACAGAAACAGAGGAGAAGCCAGTAGGCTCGTTTGAGATTAACTGTGTTTCGCCCGGTAAGCAGACGAGAACAGGCAGGCAGTGACAAAAATCTGCAGTCAGAATGCACAGTTTAGTAGCTTTTCAACAGCCTTCCATCTGTACATGAAGTCACAGAAGGACTGTTACTTAAATACTGTCTGAAAATGTATATGGGCTATGTTTATCATACAAAGCAGTCATATCAGTTTGCTGCTGTGTTTGAGCTGTCCAGGCTTGATTTGATATGAAACTACAGAAATAAATTCATAGCCATTGTGGAACTATCAGATATTTAGTTTGCCACTGCTTCACATCGGACAAAGAAATCTTCACAGCCAGCTGACCAGTCTCTTATGCTGTGTCACATATTAAATCAGTTCATATTGTAGAGCAGAGCTATCACAGAATGCCTGGCCTGCAGTATGTGAGAACTGTACGCTGACTGTATTCAACTTCTCTGACTGATAAAAGTCACCATCAGTCTGTAATAGACGTCTTCAGTTATAGCTCCTCCAGGCAGTGCTGCAGACTGGCCCTGAATTTCCTGTGAAGAACAACCTCTTATCTTGTCACATCCTATGTTTATCCAGACAAACTATATTTAAAATGCACCTGGCTCCTATCAGGGCTTTAGTTTGACAGGATACAGCACTGAGTGATAATTTTCCCTTTAAAAACCCGTTGTGCAAATCCGTTTTGGATGCAGACAGCCTCCTGTGTCTTATTTTAATATAAAATCATTTTGTATATTTCAGATATTTGTTAATTGGATATCAAACTGAATGTGACAGCTGTTCAGGGACAACTTATTGCACTTTTGATCAGTAACAGTTATCCTCACACCACAGTGACAAGCAAATTTTACATTTCCTTCAGGTACCTGGTAAAGAATTCATCCACCCTCTTCAGTGCCAGTGACTATGAGGTGGCACCACCAGAGTACCACCGCAAGGCTGTGTGAGCTCTCAGCACAGCGCACATCTACCAAGGCATGCCATCCCCTTCTCCCAGACCCCATTAAAATTAAGCATTACTACCCTTTTGAGTGCAGACCTGGATGAGATTTTTTCAGTTGAACTGATAGCGCTTCCTCCACAAAGGACTCAGAGCTTGTCACAATTAAAAGTCAAAAAATGATGACAAAACATTTTTTAGCTGAGTCTTTCCTCTCACTTCTTTGGAAAGATTCTAGAAAAATGTGTTTCTGTGTTAATAGGTTACAGTTTTCATAAGCTGCTCTTTGGTGTCCTTGCGCATTCCATCTGGTAGATGTTTGGTATTTACAGTTGCATGTGTGTATTTATTTGTGTTTCTTCTGCCAACTGAGGTGGTCAGCGCTCAACAATTAATCTTTTTGTATCTATATCGTGTATTTGTATGAATTTGTTAAGAATAACTGTTTCTACACAACGTCCAAATCGTTTACTGTATTTTCTTGTTATGTTGTAAATTATTTGGTGCCACTCTTCTTTTAAAATTAATTACAAAGTGAAATAAACAGAAAAATAACTTAGGAATGGCTCACAGTCACATCAAGACACAAGTGTACCTGAGTGCATCAGACATTAAAGATGTACTGTAAAACATGGTTGTTATTTTTCTGACATGTCTCAGCAAAAACATGCTTTTATTTAGTTCATGAAAACTATAAAACTGCTTCTGGAAGGAGCAATAATCAAGACTATTCTCAATATTGATGCGCAAATGTGGAAAAATAAATGGCCACAACAATACACTTTAACTCTATTAAACAGGCCTCAGAATATACCAAAAGTCAATTTTAAGTGTCCTTAACTGATAACATAATTTATTTGATTATACTTTCTAATATTAATCACCTACAAGTACCTAAAGTTCTCAGATAAAAGTTGTGAGTTAGTTACAACATTCAACAACATTTCCCTCTGAAATATTGTGAAGTGCTCTGGCCCAGCAGGATAATCAGAAGCCACCAGGGGAAGCCGTGGCCCTGCCTTTTGACTGATTCTCCTAAAAACTCCAAGCCCACCTGCTCCAGTCTCCTCCCCCGTTGACTTGTGTTGAGAACAGTAAAAAAAAAAAAAAAAGATATGCAGCGTTTGGCAAGCTGAAATGATTTAACTTTTATTTTTCTAGGGTGATCCCACTGAGACTCACCATCTCTTTTTCAAGATATAATATATTGAGAAGCAGCCTAAATACAATGAATTCACTTCGTGCGTCAAATAATTATTTAGATAGGTAATCTGTAACAACTGACAGCAGGTATCAGACAATTTGAGTGATTATTAGGATAGTTTTCATTACTAGGTAGCCTAAATGACAGGTAGGTAACAGTTCATATTGATATATTCATAATAAGCAACAGTCGGTGTTTTAGTCCAGGTTGTTCGTAGATTTTTAGGCACCTTTTCCAGGTGTTTCGGGTTTCAGGTAAGCCTGACGTCGTCCCAGATTTCCCTGCCCTGTCCCAGGATATCTCCGACTTCTCCCAACGACACTTTTCAAGGAAGTCCTGCCCCCCGACGTTGCCTATTGGATCAAAAGAGAAACAGACCGCGCACATTCCAGTTTGACTGGTTCAACAGGTTGTCAATCACAGCGCGATCAGCGTTTGCGGTTATGCGTCAGGTGAAACTCGCTCTGTGAGGAAAAGGGGGGAAATAAGACTCACCTCGCCTGAACTTTGTGGGAAAGTTGTTGTACCATTTATGAACTTGTTCACTAAAGACGTTTTTTAACATAAGGACCCAACACGTTACAAGATGAAGAGTCTGAAGTACCGGTTGAAAAAGCACGAAGTTACCATCACAGTAAGTTAAATTCTGTTGTTTTTTTTAGTTACGTTATTGTCCCAGTCTACTACCATTGAATTGGCTGTGTGTTGATAAACGACGCTCATGCTGTAGTGTTTCAACACCGGGGGGTTGTTGTTTGTTGCCCTGACTGACCTCTTTGTTGTCAGCGACCACGGTAAAAGCAGTCGTGTTCCTACGGTGGCTGTTGTTTGGCTGGAAAACAGCGCCAGCAACTTTCAGCACCTGCACCTCAGCGCCAGTGGTGGATGTGGCCCGACACAGTTTTATCGCACTGCACATACATGCAGCTTCAGGGTTTTATGCGCTGGCCTACCTATAGCAGCTGGTTGTGTCGGTGCTATTCACAAAACCTCCGCAAATCAGTGCCTGTCCTCCAGGACGTTATCACCCGATGACACTCGGTCAAGACGCCGTGGTATCGTTTGGTTGAGTTTTCTTTTGTGTCTTGTCAAGATAGGAAATAAGCTCACGGCCTGTAGAAGCTGGGCTTTCAAAGTTTGACTTCACATGAATGCAGCAGCAGGTCTTCCACTGACATGACAGGAGCCTGTAACACTCACAGTGGCCATTTTTCTACATCAGGTACTTTTATCTTTGATACTTTCAAGCCAGCGATACAGGGGAATTGGATTAGGGCTGACATGCACAATACTCTTTTAGAAAAGCTGGGGAGTCAGTTTTAAAATCGGTTTGATTATGTGGGACTGTGAAGTGTTTCAGTCTACTCTATTTATATCAATAACAGTAGATTAAATATGACTGTCACAATTTTGACCTGGAGCCTTTCATTATTGATTCTTCTATCAATCATTTTCCAGATTGATCTTCATTGTAACAAGCATAAATATTAAAAACTGTTATAACATTGCAGAATCCATAATAGTTTCTGATCTTCAGTCTAAAAAAATAAAAATATTTAGTTTACCCTTATTTATTACAAAGAAAAGCAGCAAATTCTCACATTTCAGAAGCAGAAACCAGAAAATGTTTCACATTTTTGCTTGAAAAATCAATAAAATGGTAAATCAGTCATCAGTAACCTTCTCCCACTGACTAATCAGTTAATCAACTAATTGTTTCAGCTCTACTACAAACCACAGCCTCAACCTGAACACAAGATTGAATCAACACCTCTTCCAACAAATAACTGAACATTTTCACTTTTGAAGGGAGGATTTATGGCAGCACTGTACTGGTTGTAAATTATATTTCTTTGCCTAAAAGAAATGCTGTTGGAACAAAATACACAAGGATTATGTAAAACGTTTTATCAAATCCTCTCGTTTCTTTAGAATTTCCTGTATTTAGCCATTGAGGCTCCATGGCACCATGGATCCACCACAAGTCCCTCCAGGAATGTTACCGTGGTTTTGTTCTTCAGTTAAGGCTGCACTTGTTAGAGCCTAGGGCACTGAGTGATATTGTGTAATTAGTTCTATGAGGGCCCAGTAGGTCTAGGCTTTTCAGATAACTTGAGTAACCTCATCATAGGCCATAATGTAAAATTAATTTGTCACAAGCCAGCTTTTACTGCGCTTAATAGGCAGTTATTACAACATGCAAATTGCCAAATACCCAATGCACAGTTCAACATGCAGAGGCTGTCTGGCACTGCACTCTGCGTTCAGAACCTAGCGATTACCATGAGAAAGGCACAAAGCTGGAGGAGCAGTGTGTGGTAAACTATTTGACTCGCTTTAAGAAAAGCCTTTTCAGGAATCAAATGGTATTGTGTCCACATTGATAGCTGTCTCAGTCAGAAGCAGAGACACCCTTTTAAAATTCATGCACAGAAAACCTGTTTTTGCCCTGCAGCGTTTTTCATTTGTTTGTTTAAAAATGAACTCAGGAAATGTTCAGGATGAGCTGTGCTGAGGAAACAGACATGGCATTTACACAGGTCTGAGTGATGATTTTATAACATTCTTACTGCATTCCTCTGTACAAAGGATGAAGTGAGAGGTGGTGACACCCTTACAGGCATCACTATATCAGTGTATTGGCTCCTTTTAAATGTATTTAGATGTGCTTTTCCCCTGTCTGATTTGTGTGTTGCCAAACAAACATTACAATCGCTTCAGAAAGTTTTCAGGCCCGTTCACTTTTAGCACACTTTATTGGCCTATTTATTCATTTGATTGATAAAATTCCCACTTTCCCAAATAACATGTCAAATGTTTTCAGATTTATCAAAACTGAAATCTTTCATTTCTAAAAGAATTCAGAGCCTTTGCTGTCGCACTACAAACTGCTGTCAGGTGCATCCTTTCCCTTTAATTATCCCAGAGATGTTCTTCGAACTTGAATGGAGTCCACCTGTGGCAAATCAACTTAATTTGATTTAGGCAGGAACACACCTGTCCCACAGATTCACACTGTGTCAGGACAAAAACTAAGCCATGAGGTGCAAGGTATACTTCCTGCAGACCAGTGAAAGGATATAAACCCATTTATAAAGGTTTGAGTAGATTACTCCAGTGAGCACAGTAGCTTCAAAAATTGTGAAATGGAAGACACTTGAAACCCTCAGGACTCTTAAAATAGTTGGACATCTGGACAAACTGAGAAACCAGGCAAGAACAACCAGCTTCAAAGTGCATGCAACCTGAGACCGAGGTTATGGTTTATGTTTCAGCTCAACAATGACCCGAAACCTGTAACAACATTTAGAGTGGCTGTGGGACAGAACTCTGACTGCCCTTGAGCAGCTTAGACAATCAAAACCCCACAGAAAATCAGTGGACTGATCTGGTGATGATGGCTCACAAATGGAGGCTCTGCCAGGAAGAATGGAATAAACTGCCCAAATCCAGGTGCATAAATCTTGTAGAGACCTAAGAAGACTCAAAGCTGTAGACTAACTGCTGCCAAAGAGGCTTTTCCAAATGAATTAAGGCTCTGGATTTACAAATGAGAGTTTTCACTTTCTGATTTTTTTTTTAATAAGTTTGAAGGAAAAAAATCTAAAAAAAACATATTTTTGCTTTGTCATGTTTGTAGATTATTGACCAACAATGACAGTTTTGTCAGTTTAGCATTAAATCTACAACACAAAGTGGAAAGGTCTGAACACTAGCCACTGTAGTTACCATTCACTGATATGGGATCATCACCACCTTTTCCATTCATAAAACATAAATTATATTGATCAGCAAGGTATTATTAGATTGACATCATCACCAAGTGTTACAGTATATGTGTAAGATTCCTTTCTCACTGGTACACATTCCTGGAAGGTGAAGCCTCTCCTTCCTTCCCGACTAATGATTAAGAGGAATTTATCTGCCTTTTCTAAGTGGGAGAGACAAAGGGGAATTCAAAGGAAGCCTGCTTTTTTATGTGAACAAACAGTAGCTGAATTCTGGCCAGAGCAAACAAATAATTTGAGGAATCATTGTTTTTCACTCCTTGCACAATGTAACTTATCTCTTGTCTCCTTGTCTTTTATTATTAAACACAGGAGCCACAAACTTCCTCTTCACATTTTATTTATTGCCTTCAAGAGATACTCACTTATTGTATACTGTCATTATGCAAACATATTTGATTGTCAAGTATCAGCAACAGCAGCAACAGCTAAAGTATGCTAACTATGATAGTAAGCCATTTAAGGTCACTGTAAAACAATTGCCTTAATACAGCTGTGGATTAAAGACTTCTGTAGGTTTACATGAGGCAGGGTTCCAGTTTCTGTTACTCACTTGTGTGGAGGGGTGTCTTTTTGTTAAGGGTGAGTAATTACCAGCCTTCCCATGACAGGTTTATAACAAAGAGATTCCTGTCAATATAAAAACGAAGCAAAAAATAATGTCTGGATAAGAAACTCCCAGAAAGATGGAGCTCACGTCTCCATCTGGATAGACCGACATTCTTGAAGAATGTCCCGTTGGCCACACACCCAGACTTCCAAAGGAAATATGTTGAAAAGCTTTCAGTTTCAACAACAGTTGGCAGTCATTCAGACGTGCCTCTACAGAGTCAGGCGCAGAAAGTTTAGCTGCTTGAGGAAAATGAGACAAGCCAATGAAGTTTGGAGTTTAGTGGGAGCTGTCACTGCTTGTTGTCACAACAAACTGTAGTGTCAGATGGGGAACTCCACTGTGTTGAGCCTGTGCAACCAAAAGGACCTGAAGTGACACTGTTGCACAAATGATTTGATTCATGTTGTCTCAGTGAAAGAGATGCTGTACCCATCGGTCAGCTGCTCTGTAGCTTACGTGAAATGAGGCATTTCTGAGACGGGTTCATCTATGACCTTGTTAGACCATAGTGAGAGAAGCAAAACAATTGTCTGGCTTTGTGAGGGGTTGTCATTTCACCATCATTTTCTTGTTTTTAAGATCCAGCTATTAAGAGGTATAGTTTTACACTATGCTCAGTGAAACATGAACAGGAAGCTCTGTCATAAAATGTTCCTTGTGATGTGTTGTTTCACTTTGTCCATTGTAGTGGGCGTTTGGGTTCTCGGTAAATAACACTAACTCACTGGAGTTCATTTTCTTGGTGTAGACCTGGATCCAGCTGTGAAAGTGTTTGAAAGCGTCTCTGACCGTTGCAAAATAATGACTTCTTTTGATGAGAATAATACAAAAACTAGTCTGACTGCATGTATGAGAAGTGAGTGAACACGCTTCTGCTGGATATTTCCTAAGATAAACATCTACAATCACGTCACCTTCTCTTGTTTACACATTTTTGTGTTGTAGATTTAATTATAAATGGATTACATTTCCACTTTGCCCATTAACATGCAAAGGTATTTTTTAGAAATATTTGCATAATTGTCAAAAGCCAAACTGAAATCTCATTTATAAAAGTATTCAGTGCCATTGCTGTGGCAGGTGCAATATGTTGGCTCTAATTACTCCAGATGATGTGTCTGGAGTCCACCAGTGGCAAATGGATTTGATATAGTTTAGAAAGGCGCACACCTGTTCATATATAGTAAAATCCCACAATTCATTCTGCGTGTCAGGGCAAAAACCAAGCCATGAAGTATAAAACCATTTATTAAAGTCTGAGTAGACTACTCTAGTGAGCGCTGTGGACTCAGTAATCGCGAAATGGAAAAAGTTTGGGTAAGTTCAGGTAACTTTTCTGTGATAGGCTCAGTCAGCCATGACACTGCTGGAGGTTGTCAAAGCTGTGCCCAGTGGATGCACAAGGTAATGTCATCGGCTAAGCTGCAACACACTCTGCTGGAGACTTCAGTGAATATATAAATGTTTTCAGTGGGCTTTGTTTGTGTTTTTTCAAATTGACACACACACACACACACACACACACACTGAAGCACAGCGGATAAATATTGGGCCATAATGTGTTAGAGTAATATTGACTATGTATCCTGTAGTGTAATGGATTACTATTTGAAACTCAGTCTTTATATTACAGTTATTAGTGCCAGTAATGCTTATTTACTGTGATCTTTTGGGCTGAACCTTATTTGCTGTCTCACTGGGAGTTTAATGGAGGGTTGAAATCAGTTTGATCTCTGTGTTCAGGTTGCAGACTGGTCTGCGACATGGTTGAGGTGTGGGGCAGGTGGTGGCCTCAAGCAAAAGAGGAGAAATGTGAAGTAAATTGCCCAGCACTTTTCCAGTTGACAGACAGTTGGTGGCAGTAAGACACCAACTGGTAATCGGTGGATTTTTATATTTATATGCTCAACATCCATGGTATCCTGATGTATTTTGCAAAATCAAATCCGATTATAACTGATGCCTATTACTTGAATAATTGGAAGTAACTGTGTAACCTGAAGTACCTGATCACAAGATTTTTTTTTTGTTACTTACCCCTTGTTTGGTTTGGTTGTGCCACTTCTGCATCATGTTACACTTCCTATAACTCCATGTTTGTTTGTTTTTTTTGTTTTTGTTTTTTAACAGTGGCGTTGTGTTATTGTTCTGAGACAAAAAGCAAGGGTCAGTCTTGTCAGTTTGAATAATTTCAGTGACAAACCAAGGTTGATTTGTATTTGGACTGGAAGGCCATCATCAGAGGCATCATCTAATGAAAATCCTCCCTCAGGCAAAGGCACAGCACGGTGTAGTCATAGGATTAAATTAAGGATAAAGCATTAATTCAGGTACTTGCTGCCTCACCAGAATGTTCAGCCTTGAGCATATTACAGGTTTAGCCAACATATGTGACTTGTAGGCAGTGCAGCTTTTTAGTAAATCTATATCAGAAATGTTATCTGCTGCTTATCGGGTTCATCAGGTCTCACAGTAATATCAGCTACTTTGTCACATGGGTCATTATCACCACTCTTAAGGCTGTTTTATCATCACCTAGTATTTTTTTAGGACTAAGGATTTTGGACTCAGACCTTCCTTGATAAAATGATTTTGTTGTTTGCATGGTTTCCTGCTTCTGATCACATCAAGTCTTTATTCTGTCTCCTCCTGCAGTGGGTGGCACCTTAAGGATTAAATGTAAGAGCCTCCCTTGCCCTTGAAATGTTATTTAACAAAATAGAGAGCAGGACTGGGAGGTGTTTGCAATAACATAATAGGATAGAGGAGCCAGATTGAGTTGGAAGGTACTGTTGAAACAAATCTGATTCCAGGGTTGTGTTGTTTTTAATAAAATGGGTGGAGACGGGGCTGAAAGAAGGGAACATGACTGTCCAAGCTTTAGATCACAATCTGCTGTTTTTTCTTAGAGATAAGAGGATGAAGATGTTGAAATAGTCCTCAGATGAGCTCAACACTGAGTTTTTACCATTTCTAAAGTGTAGTAGAATACAGATGTTAATGTCACGTGGTAGGAACTGAGAATTTTGTTTGAAAAGTTAACATTATATTTTTTGTATACATAAAGATTTGTATGTTAGTAGTTAGTGGTAGTAGTAGAACAAAATGTCTAGATTTTCAGAACTGCGGTGTTACAGATCAGTGTTGGCCCTCCTTTATTCCACCTTGAGAGATACCAAATGTGGCACAACCATGTCACAACTCTAATATTTGTATTCCTGTAGCTTACAACAGGTGGCTTCAGTTCAGTTCAGTGTAATTAGTCAAAGCCACAATAATAAAAGCCAAACGAAATGTCAGTATTGTGGAGTCTGTGTAAAAGGGGTTGGTAAGATGCCAAGTTGATTTATAATAATAAAGACTACCCTTGGTGGGAACCTGTATGTTTTACAACCCCCCCAAACCCCTCAGGAATCCATCTTCCTGCTGTTAAGCAGCCTTTAAGACCCCGAGTACTTATTGTTAACAAGTTGAAGTCGCCTCCAGCAAGTTTGGGCTCCAACTTGAAGATGCCCAGCAGGCGTTCTTACACCACTGCTGGTGGGGGTGGGGAGGTTTGGGATTTGTAAAATCCTCGTTTCCGCCTTCCTTCATTTTTAAAGTATTCATTTTGTTTGCTTTTGGGTTTGAGTTGGTATAGACTGAAGATATAGATTGAGTTAATCCTAGGTCAGAGTACAAGGCTTTTCAAATCTGTGACGTGCGCCTGTCATATGAAATTTCTGGCCTGCCTGCTGCCCTGCCAGGAAGATGTTCATGCTGTACAATGGAGGAAAGCCTGCTCTAATGCATGAAAACACAGCATCTCACAGTATCCAATTTTATTATTCAAAAACATTTCCCGCTCATCCAGAACCGTGAACTGAAATTTGCTGTCCTCTTTTACTTCATAGCACAAAAGCTGAAGATTTAAATTCTATAATGACACAATACAAAATAAATTATCCATGCACGCTGTTTACTGTCATACTAGGTGCTTTTCTGTAGCACTAACGTCTGTATAAATAAAAGTTTAATCATTGCTTTCAAATGAGCTTTTGAAATCAGTTGGAAACCAAACTACTGACTGCTAAGGTAGTTAATAGTATGATCCAATAAACCAGATTAAGCTTTAAGAACTGTAAGACTGCAACCAATGATTATTTTCATCATCAGTGCATCGGACAGTCATTTTTAATAATTTAGTGTATAAATTGTCAGGAAATGGTGAAAAATGCTGAATCACACTTCCAAAGATGACTTTGGGGTTAGGGGTTTGGCAGGGTTGATGTATGTTGTCATTAATGTTGGTGAATTCTTGCAGTTCTACCTGTTAACGTAGGAGCTCAATTTCTGGAATTGCTGCTTTGGGTTGTATGAGAGGGAAGGAACAAACAACCATATAGGTTGTTTTAGAGTCCTGCACAGGGTCGGGTAGCCACACTAAATGATGTGTAAGGGGTAAACATACAGGTGGGTAGCGAGTGAAATAAACAATTCAAATTTAAAAATAAGTAAAGGTGAAGTTTCTTTTAAACATCTAATCCATCTTAATTTCATCAAGCCTAAATAACCGACACATTTATTGTGAAGGCCCATGGCCCAACCTCTGAACCCTCAACTCTCATGCAGCTAATAGGACGCCACTTAGATGTCATTGTAGCCTAGGCATTAGTATGTTAAACTGGGTAACCTAAAAATATAAATAGCTAGTGGCGAATACAAAATTGTGGGCAATACATCATATGGGAGAAATTTGGTGTTGTTACAGACAGTGAGAACAACGTTATCAGCGGCTTTCTCACTAAAGGGGTTTTCCCATTATAGGAACATACCGAAACATGTCACCCTGAGTAACACTCGTCACTGGTTCTGCATGTACTTCCACTGCACTCGGAGTGGCCTGATGCAGTTTCGAGTGGGGGGAGCAGAGTGGGCGACCAGCTCAATGAGTGAGGAGTGGAAATTCTCAAAGCTCCACTCCATTCATATGCTCTGGTCTTATGTTAATGGTTTGGGTCCGGATTTAGAGATAATTCCGCGTAATGGGCCGGGCCCAATATGGAGCTTTGCAGGTACAGGTTTTCAAAATTGGACCTGTGCGGGACTCTGGGTCATATAGTTTGAAATACTTGTTGTACCAGTGACTTTTTGCTTAAAAAAAAAAAAAAAGAATCACAGCTGAGCCCCCGTCATCAGATTTGGATGTCACTACAGATGACGGTTTAGAGGAAATGACATCCAAGCTAATTTTTCTAGAAACATATTTCATCCTTTCCTCTCTCCTTACACCTTTTCCTCAGATTTCTCCTCAGGTCTGGAAGAGACTGAAAAGATGCATGTGAGAGATACCCAGTGTCACTGCAACCCCTGCCCCTTATATTTTAAATGTTTCTTTAGAACAAGTGGAAACTTTCCAGATGGTGTTCAGCTGTTGGTGTCAGAAAAGTCATTAGGGGTCATTAATACCTGTATCAAATGGTATTGCAGTCTGGCAAGTAGTTGCTGCTGAATTCTCAGTTGTTTCTGTAATTGGATTTCTCTCTGTTTTTCTGTCTGTTTTTTTATTAAACAGTAGTTTTTACAGCCATTTATTCATATAAACGTGTTATTTACTGTAGCAGGGAGACTGTCAGGCTCTGTGTTGTGTTGCAGTACTGTAGGTGGTAGTGTGATGGTCTGTGCTTTTAGGATTATCGTCTGGTTCCATTTGGGGCAGCCATGAGATCATCTCAGCAGTTGCCCATCTGTGTTCCCATGCCCCACCAGCCTCATCCTGGGGAGAGCTCACTCTGTGCAACAACCACTAGGGAGCATTAAGTGTGTGTATGGTGGCTGTGTGGACGTGGGCTCTTTTTGTATCTTGTTGGAGTTAAGCGGACTATGCATTCAGCCAGACTGTGTACATGTAATAATGAGCTATGTGTCTGTTTTTGGTTAGTAATTGACAGATAACCAGTGTTGGGGGAAGGGGCATATAAGAGAGCTGAGCTTATAGACAGACTCTGGGTGGGCTGCAGCTGAGATCAACACATAGACACACACACACCCTGAGGTGTGCCAAGCAACAGGAACACAAATATTCTGCTGTTGAGGGACAAACTACTGTGAAGTGGCTCAAACTAAGCTTCATAATGCTGTTGCCCAAGTGTATATTTCTGTCTCTCTGCAGATTAAATAAATGTCTCTGCCTTATGAAACAATTAGTCTATAACTCTGTTGGGCAGTTCTGGCAGTTTTTGCAAAAGTCACAGTGCCCCCTGTAGTTGATTACAAAGAGGGGAATGTGACTGGTATGTTTAAGGAATTCTGAGACATGGAAGGAGACTTTTCCAGGAAGAGCTTGTTCATAGTCAAGAACTGCTGGAGCATTTGACTTGCTGAAGGGGCATGTTAGTACCTGCCCAGCTGATCTTTGTCTTTTTCCATGAAGAATCTTTACCACAGCTCAAATGTTTTCTACACTAATTCTTATTACTTAAAAATGAATTTCTTTACATAATGTTGGTATCCTCACTAGAGGTGTGCACATTGTACACAGTAAAGTTTGGCAGACATGATTGTGTGGAACATGTTTACTCATATTTCAGTGTTGCATAACTGCTGCAGTGCTTTATGGTGGCTAGGGAACTTTGATAACTGCTGACTAACGTGATTTGTAGCCACATATTAAAGTTGTATGACACTGAGAAACTGTTGTTTAATACATTCCATAAGACAATAAAAATATTTCTAGTATGCATGCCTTTATGGCACCTAGTCCATCTGACCAGCCCCCGAGTCGTGTTTTTTCCCCCGGCTGTGTGTGATGACTTAAGTGCTGGCCAAACAAGCATCATCACCAGTATTTGTGCCCAAGTAGCAGCATGCCCCAAGATCTCCTCATTTAACCAAATATGGGCATGTAAGATAAAAGACTTGTTGAGTTTTGCTTAGCATTGCCACATCATTTTCCTTTGGTGCGATTAAAACAATAGCCTTCATTCTTCACAGCACTCCTTTCAGCCATATAACATTAAAGTACCATTGCCACATGTATAAACGTAGGTAGATACTCTGGTGTTTCTGTCTGTGTCTCTGTTTCTCTTATTTTTTTGTGTGTGTGTATGTGGAGTTGCAAATGTAAATTTTATTGGTGTCTGTGTTTTTCTTTAATAAAATTGCTCTATAAGACAGCCACTACCTTGGTAATTTGCTGTAATGTTTGTGCATTATGTGATTTAAATAGTTCCTTACTAGCTGATTGGAAATCATTTCATAGCCCTGCTGCTCTGTCTGCCCTGTTCTTTTCTTTTAACTCCATCCCATCAGACCAGCTGGAATAATATCAGCCATACTATCAGCTATCTACAGCTACATTTTACTTGTTTTTAATTTCCCTCCTGAGGGACATTGTTATTTCACTGATAGCTATCAAAATGTGTCAGCTAAGCAGCTGACATTTAACAGGAAAATGACATTTTAAGTTCATAGAGCAATAGCACTGGTGACTTCATAGCAATAACAGGAACTTTTGCTCTAAATTATTATTATTTTAACGGTAACACAATTCTGACAGAAAATCTGACTAGGATTCTGAAACATTTAACTGCTAGATAAACCATTTAGAAAGAGAGTGGTTGTTGAGACATTTAATCAGTTAATTTTCTGAGAACTATGATTGTTTGTACAGATGTCTGTGGCAATCCATCAGGTAGATTTTGAGATGGCTCAGTCAGAACCAAAGTGGTGGATTGACCCATTTCCCTAGAGCGATGCAACACACAGCTAAAAATGGAAGGATGGGTTATCTTGGTTTCTTAATTAAACTGGCATCTCATTGGCTTTTTCCTCAAGTGTTTTCATGTAACTTACATTTCCATTGCATAGAGCAATAGATTACAGGATTACTCCATTTATTGTTCAGAATGTGGAAGCTAATGTTTCTGCCATGAAATATACAGATTTCTTCTGCATAGAGAAATTTAGCATTGTCTCAGTGAATTTTGTCTTTTAATTTTTATTCTAATGTTTGTGACATTAGAAACATGCAGTGCACAGTGGGGGTGGCTGTGGCTCACGAGGTAGGGCAGTCGTCTCCTGACCTGCAAGTTGGTGGTCCGACTCCCGGTCTCCCTGCATGCCTAAGTGTTCCTGAGCAAGACGCTGATGCCCGAATTGCTCCCGGTGGCTTGACTACCGCCGTTGTGTGGTTAAATAAGCAAATAAATCTCATCAGTTAAACAGTTCTACTCTAGGACTGTCTTTCAAATTAAAACTTGACCCTCCTGCTTTTTATGATCATGTGGATAGTCTTTATTGGGGAACTGAACAAGTCTGATCTCTTGCCCTGACAGTAGGTGTTAGAAGTAGAAGAAAATGCCAAAGGAAAACTGCCCTCTGGGCCATAAGTCATCTACAAAGGCGTGACCTGGCAGCTGAATGGACTTGTCACCATTATGTGTGGGTAACACAAGTGACAATATCTTAAAAGTCACTAGGAAACTCCCCGTAATAACATTACATTTTATTTTGTCTTCAACAGGTTTAGGCTTAACTCAAGTATCGCAAAACCGACCTAGGTCATCTTTTGTATTTATTTATTTATTTTGTTAGTTGGTATTATTATTATTTATGGGTAGTCGGCTTTAATTGGTGAGGACAGGGCACCAAAATTGAGAGGATGGTGCGCAGTTTGTCATGGGGACTATGTTGACCCTTTAAACATGATTTTATTTATTTATTCCCATAAATTTGTAATAAACTTGCTAAATCAGTTGTAAGATGCATTTAGATGGCATAAATTAGTTTAGCTGCTGAAGTGCTGTCCATGCAAAGAGACGAGGGATTCTCCTGTGTGACAATTATCAATGCTGAAGATTGGGCATCCTTTCTTCTCTTTCCAAAAATAGAAATAGACTTTGGCGAATTGAATTTGTCATTTTTCTGTTCTCCACCAGAGGGCGCATGTGTCTGTCCTGTATCCTGTTCGCACTGCCCAGAGTGGCCATGTGTTTAGCAGCTACCCAAGATATGCAGCAAGCACCTCATGTGCATACCAAAACCAGTGCCTCTTTAATCTGGACACCTGGCCCGAACCATCAGTGGGGACTTGGTCCAGTTCAAGGGGGACTGAAGCATCAATTTACCTGTCCCATAATGACAGATTTCATGCAAGCATGCTGTCTTGTCACTTTATCACCCCTCAACTTCTTCTTATACACATTTGTTCATCTCACACATTCATTCTCCTTCTCTCCTCAACCGTCTTTGTCTCTGCCCCTGAGGGGTTTCACTGACGCACTACATGCCAGGAGAGTTGCACCATCCACTGCTTCATGCAGTGATTTATGTTCACATTAGAGGGCAGGGTGGATTTGGCTCAGCTGGGGTGTAAAACTGCTACTGCTAACAGTGGTCCAAAAAAACCCTGCTTAGTACAAGATGGCAGTAAAACACAAGGAATTGTCAACAACAAAGAACATTTTCCTTTAAAAGAAATTGTTTCCCACTAAGTTAATAATAGGAATAAAGGCAGTTATCCTAGGAATGTCAAGGTGAAAACACTTTTTTGCAAAAGTAGTAATCTAATAAATTTCGACAAATATAGCCTTTATTCAGTACTTTGTAGAAGCCCATGGCAGCAGTCTTCCTGGGAAAGTCTCTACAAGCTTTGCACACCTGGATTTGTGCAGTTTACTCATTCCTCCTGGCAGATCCTCTCAAGTTCCATCACACCGACTGACAAGCATCTGTGAACCGCCATCTTTAAATCTCTCCACAGATGTTCCCTGGGGTTTAAGTTTGGTCTTTGGCAGGGCCACTCAAGGACATTTAGAGACTTGTCCTGAAACCTCTCCAAAGCCGTCTTGGCCGTGAGCTTCAGGACATTGTCATGCTGAACTGTCACCCAAGAATCAGGTCACTGCACTCTAGAGTGGGTTTTCAAAGACCTCTCTGTGGTTGGCTACATTCACCCTTCCAGTTTTGGTCTTCATGTCTTCCCACCTTGTTCCCTTGTAGGGATGATATTCACCAGATGATGAGCATTGTTTGTCACAATGTTGTTGTTACTATTTAATTAATTCGCTCTATGTAATTCCCCTTCTTGAGTAACAGCTGTGACTCACATAATTTTAACAGGTTTCTATGGCACACTTTCTGGCACTTGAGCTTACTCATAAGGTTCTCACCAACACTGATCCAGCTAGAGTTTTCGCTTTTCACTGTTAGGGTATATTGCACCAATAGATCAACTTGTCACTGAGATATTTGCACAGCATGCAACTATTTTAACGTCACAGGCATGTATCTCTGATGATAAATGATTAAAAAATATAAACAGATGATTGGTGTTGGGTTTCAGCCAATTCATAAAACAGAAGTACGGATTTTGTGTTTAGTGTTGAAAGATGATATGGGACGTCAGAACATCTGAGCCCTGAGGTGATTTTCTCACCTGTAGTTAGTTTGAACTGGTTTCAGTTCATTGGTTTGTGTGATATTTGCATGTTTACCTCATACACCAAATTATTTTCAGTTATTATTGACAGGAAAGCAGTTCGAGTGCAGTGAAGAACCTTAAATGGTACGAAGCTGAGAGGTACCAAAAATTAAACGTGTATAAAACATTTTTTTTTGTCTGAGATCATATAATATGTTAACTTACAGCACATCTTTTCTGCAGTAATATGAGTAAATTTATACAAAGGGTTTCATCCTATAGCAGGATAATG
>NW_018127952.1:1289249-1322589 GCF_001952655.1 Monopterus albus
AGACAGCTTCAGATCGATTTCTAACATCTGCAACAGTACAGTCTATCTCAACAATTACTGGATGGATTGCTGCAGAATTTTATACATTCAAAGTTCCCAGGGGATTAATCCTTCTGACTGTAATGATGTCCAGATTGGACAGTAATAACATGCTTTTCATGTATTTTCTCACCAGATGAACCAAATCTGTGTTAATACAGTTAACATTGTTGAGTTATGGGTTGCTGTAATCATCCTCCCCATCCATCTTACCCTAAAATGATCTCTTCCAAGTGTGACTACAACATAAACATTTGGGGGAGGGAATGTAATCTTGTTTTTCTGTGTTCTCTTGAGGATTTCTTGAGGTAATATGAGTCTTCAACAATTCGAGTTACTTTTTAGTATGAAATTCATTCTAATACCACTTTTTACTAAGTCTTATGTAAAGATAGGCTTCTTACCCTGACATCTGAAAATCTGAACCTGTCCTCCAGGTAACTTGAGTAAGAAAGTGGAACATTTCTTTTTCTCTTATACTTAAATAATTTTTGTCTCATAATCTAAAACACTACAGGAATGAATTACCACCTTGTGAATATTTGCCTCTGCCAAATAGTCAAGTTCACAGAAATGGATGGACATGAAGACACAGCAAGCTTGACCTTAGATCACAATCTAATCAGTTCATCCCTGCGCCCAAGTGGATGCTTGTGCCAAATTTGAACAAATTCCCTCAAGACGTTCTTGAGATATCGAGTTCATGAAAAATGGACAGACGAATAGACAGACGACCTCAAAACATAATGCCTCCAGCCACAGCTGTCGCCAGGGAGGCATAAACAAATTACTGCAAAGGTCTGCACTTTCAAATTGCCTATCTACTCTGCCTATGAAATGTCAAAGGTTTTTATTTCATGACATAATGTCTCTTCACTGACATCTTCTATGATCAACCTCATCCCCTAGTCATCATCTTGTGAAACCACATCATTAACTGTAGTTTGGCATTGGACATGACTATCACTTAACAGACTGACGTTTAGCTTTATGTTTTGGTCTTGATTTCAGTCTGATATCAGATGACTGGTTAGATATTTCCTGCTGGTGATTTCATCTGTGAAGACACTAGAGACCCATTAGTCTGGCCAGGGGCTGAGAGAGGCAGGAAACTGAGGTGTTTGAAAGAATTACAGCTTGTAGAAAGTGATAAAAAACATGGCAAGGGACTCTAACGGAAGTATTAACAGACACCCAGAATAATTTGTATGGACAGGTTCATCCTGTTTCAGGTGGTGTTGTCCCCATGGTCACTGTGTTAAAATAGAAAGCTTATGTAATGTGTTTGCTTCATTTACACACAGCTGGGTGAATATCACTTCAGCATCAACATCAAAATGTACATGTGTTCAGTAGTCGAGCTGCAGTCGGCTAGTAAGCTGCTAGTCCAAGCCAGTTTGTTTGTTTTTGTGCACAAATGTAAGTATTTTACAAATATTTGTTTACTTCTCTGATTTGAACAGCTTTAATTGCTTGGTAATCCATTAACATAATCTAACATTATCATACTGTTTTTGCTAAACATATACTGTAAGCCACGAGCATGGCTGTAGACTTGTTTCTGTCTTACTGTGTACACTATTTAGATTATAAAAAAAGTTTTTTTTACATAATTAAAGCTGCAAAAATAAAAGCTTGTCAACATAAAATTTTAAATTTGAAAAATCAGTGTGTACCTTTTGCAAAAGAAAATAAAATAGGAAAATGTTTTCCTCTAACTTTTGGCCCTACAAATACCTCCAACTAAATGTTGTTTAATAGATTATTTGTTTAAAAATAAACCTAACACGCTCAAGTCCTTGAACTTGGTGGTGTTTCAGCAGGGCCCCATTCCACTGTATGAAAGTAAATCAGGGAGTAACACTGACATTATATTAACGTCATGATATGAAACTAAATGCAGTAATGCAGTATCACCATGTGTCATCATCTTTCCTGGCCTTAAAGGGTGCACCACAGTTAAATGGTTCAAGTTTGTCATTTGACTTCTCTAAGTAAAAAGGAAATGGGCATCATATCTATGACCCACACATACTTTAAACAAAATATTATCTGATAGCACAAATATCACTTGATAAAATCGAGTTTCACGTAAACATTTCATACTATTTGGCTATTAACCAGCTCTCCTTGAGTGAGTGACTGCAGTGACAACTCTAGCTTGCTAACAGCCCTATTATTAACTAGTACATAAACAAATTCCCAAACAAATACACACCAGCACACCCCTGGGATATATTTACGTGACCGATGCACTGTATGCCATGTGGCTAGGTGCCATTTTGGCACCTTTGTCTCCATGCTAGGGTGAGCAGGTTTTGTAAGTTGACACCTTCTTCTTCATATAACATGTCATGTGGAGGAGGTTTATATGCATGTTTGTGGATATCAGTTCCAGTCTGTTAACGCCAGTCTGGCAGCAGACAGTAACACAAGCCCAAAAGGAGCTGATACAGTGTGTAAATTAAACTGGTTCCCTTGTACCTCTTTTTTGCCCCCTTAGATTGCTGTCTCTGTACCTTTTTGGGGTTTGTTTTAACTTGTTTTGTTTCCCATGTGATGTTTTACCTAATGATGTAAAAGCTTTTGCTGTGTTTACCATGAGAGTATTACTGTAAGTAGTGAAGAGGCAGCATAGCTGCAATCAGACAGCTGGTTGTAAAAGGCTGACATCTAACCTTGCTACCATGCAGCTAGGATCAGGGGGCTTTGGAGCCACACCACCCTCTGTAAATGGGTGGGCTAACAGCAGCTTTTGGCCCAATAGGGTCCTGTGAACGTCGGTGCCAAGACCACTTTAAATGTGCAGACCATAATCCCCTTCTGACATTAATATTTTCAGATGAAGGTAAGCAGGGAGTGCGGTGGGGGTGGCAATATAAGCAAAGTCTTTTTGCCTGGCCTTGTTTCATGCTGCCAGTGGTGATTGACACTAAAGCCATTACTCATGGTGCAGGCATGTCCAGAATGTATTCTTAGTTGTTGTCTTCCTATCAGTCACTACAGATGGGTTGGAGGGTCAAAAAATAAAGAGGTAACCAGTCTGCAGAGCTGTCTGCTCCACCGCTGTTTACCAGGGAGGGGGTGATATTTTAAACCTGGAAGAGCTCACATATTTACCCCACTGAGCCTCACTGACCTTGCCATTTGTTGGGGTGAAGACGCTGGAGACCACTGGTAGCTGAGACAAGAGGCACAGAAGAGAGACACTCTTAACTGCTTGACAAACAAGTAGAGCTTGCAACTTTTCCACTTTATGAAAGAGTTCCTAGAAGAAGACGAAGGGTATCAAGACAAAAGAAGACTGAATTAAGTAGAGGGTTTGAGGATAAAGGCAAGAATAGAGGAGAAGACACTTGGGGGAGGTGTGTGGAAGCCAGGCTGAGCTGACTTTTACCCCAGAGGAGGAGTTGCAGTTGCCGGCCAGGGCAGGACCCAGGGCTGGCAGGGCTGGCCCTTCTGCTTCTCCACCTCCATTCCTTCCTCCTCTCTTACTCCTCCCTTTAACCATCAAACAAACTGCTGTGCAGTTATGAATGTGCATGCAAAGCCCATGAGCAACACAGGAATCCGTAGAAATTCCTGCCAATTAAACAACTTGGCCTCAAATGAAGGGAAACTCCAGAGGTTAAGCCTTCCATAAGAGGACCTCCACTGCAGCATAGACTGTCACTGTTTTGTTTTCTCATCCATTATTTTTGTTGCACTCGCTGGTTGAGTGCACGGAGTGGCCGAGGGATCTTTTGTACACTTATTTTTCTCTATTTTTGCTTTTGTAAACCGTAACAGTGGCAACATTTTCAGTAGCACGGTGCAAGGGCCAGCTCCACTCACCCAAGATGAGCCGCTGGCTGAAATGCACCTCCATGCACTTTGTAGGTATTTCTTGGTTGTACTTTCATTTTCTCACTAAATATATTATTGTGGTTGCTGTTTCTTCTCTTCTTATGCTTATGAATTACCTGAAACCTGTGCTTTATCAAAGTAGTAATCAGTGAAGGAACTCTTTTTCAGCCAAATAGCGCAGTTGTCGTGGATGGATCAGTTTGGTGGCTCATTAATTTTGTCATAGCTGCAGTATTTTGTACATATTGTCAGTGATGTATGCATGCTATGAGTACAGAATTTCAGTACCCTCCTGTGTAGCACATACACATTACTTGCATTTGAATCTTAGTTAAGGTTATAATTTGAAGCTTGCTATTGTTGCCTGTTAATTTTTGGCCACAAGCATAAAGCATCCCACTTAAATGTGCTTCCCAGAAGACTTGAGTGTTCTGTTCCCATGCTTTGTAGCCATCGCTCACTACGGGATTTAGTGAAACTGCAGTACAGCACATTCTTGGCACAATCTGCATTAACTTAATTCTATTAATGTACTACGAAGGGAACATTACATTTCCATTATGTGTGTTTTTGTGTCAGAAATGGCCTTTGTGCTTGTCAATGTTGCATTTATTAGGAAACCAAACACATTATAGGCATCACATTCTACTGTGAAAACATGTATGAATTTGGTAAAATATTTAATTGTTTGGTTTGGGAAATACTGTCAAACATACTTTTTGCCTGATAGTTCACCATTATTGTCAGAACACAGATTGGAACAAGTATGATGATCGGCTGATGAAGGCAGTGGAACGTGGCGAAGTGGACAAGGTTGCAGCTGTTCTCAGCAAGAAGGGTGTCATCCCTACTAAGCTTGATGTGGAAGGCCGTTCTGCGTGAGTACACTTGTGCATACACACATACTGGTCTTATTGTAGTAGTGAAAACATGCCTTAGCCTTTCCCTAATCTTAACACAAATAAATGTCCATTCTCATTCTAATTCAAAACTTAATCTTAAAACTAAGTCTTGATTCCTCAAACAGCTCTTCGAAGTATTTGAAGTAGAGATGCAACAATTTCAATTTTTGGCTGATTCTGATTTTTTTTCTGTCTAAGAACAGTAATTGACAGTATATGCAAGCATTTTTGTAACTTATCTTTAATAAAAAATTTTATTGTAATAAAAATAAAACACTATTAAAGTTTTACATTTCCATCTTTCTTTGTTTTATTTTTTATAAATCTCTATTTAAAAATGAAGTGCAATATGTATACTTATCCAAATATAAACAGGTGCAACAGGTAACAGAAACAGAAGAATGTCTGTTACATCAGTTCTACTGAGCACAATTATTTTTGAATTGTGTGTAGTTTGTATTTCCCATTTTACCACATGTACATATGCATGCATTTCATGTGTAGCCAGTAATTTCTTCATTGTGTACTATTTATTGGCAATTTGGATGTAGTTTTCCATTCTCCAAGTTGTTTCTGTGGGCTGCTCTGTGTACTTTTTGTTCCCCAGGGGCTTCCAACACATGAGTGAACACATGACCGGTACAATTATGAGAGGGAATCTTGCTCGAGGTGCAAGTGAGATGCTACGTCCTGCACAGGCTACTCTTTTGGTCTTGTTCCACTGTGTGCTTGACGTGAACTGTCGTGCCTCTAAATCTGATCGGCACAAAATCAGAAAACTTGAACGATTGGCTGGTCACCGGTCAAGGCCGCCAAATTTCCGATTAATCAGTCTATCTCTACTTTCAAGCTGTGCCAAAAAACCCTCACAGCAGTGGTATCAAACTAAAATATGTCCACACAACCACAAAAAGACATGCACCTATACAGAAACGCACACACACATACACACACACACCCATGTCCTGTGTGTAGATAACCAAAGATGTGTCAAGATGTGAATCTCCCCACACTTTCAAACAAAATATTAGGTTTGACCGGAGCATGGACAGAATGTACATTTGTTTGTTTACACTTATGTTGGTTTTCTCTTGACTGATAGTACCTACCATGCATTCTTGAATATGTGCAAATCTAAAAATGTTGAGCATCACAAATTCCAAACATTGCAGTGGTCTTCCTACCACGCATTCCTGACCCTGTTTCCCAGATAAACCAATTAGGTCATGTTTACTCAAAGATAGTTTTACCCCTTAAGTCTGTCAAAAAAAAACAGTCCTGCCCTCTCCAAAATGTCCCTGTGGCTAGGATGACCCAGTCGTACAGTTCAGCCTTAAACAGTCACCCAGCTGGCTTGCGTATGAAAGCTGTTACAGTTGCGTGCTAATATGTGCTCATTTTTATATCCATAAATTTCCCTTTTAGTGTCTGTCTGACTAAAGGTCAGTGTGGGAGTTGGTAAAAAGAATGTTTGTGGCCACTAAAGTCTTGACCACACTGGCCAGAGGCTGTTTATGTAGTCCCCACAGGAAATTACTCCCTGCAAATTCAGGTCACATCCACTGTGACACTTGGAAAACCAAGTAATACATTTATAATCCACTCTCAGGATCTGCTAACATGCTGAAGAACCATGTTTTATATGGTAAAATGTTTCATTGTGAGCTTACACCGTTCACAAGGTTTCATTAGAATAACCGGTTGAACAAGAAAGATAGAGTAAGAAGAAATGCAAAATGTGGGAAAAAAAGAAGGCCAACCTAACTGAAATATGAGCAAGAAATTCTGTTGCATCTTGACCATCCAGTACCACAGATATTCCAGGTATAAACCTTTATTTTGGTCCTATTAATTATACCAATGGCCCAGTCTTGGAAAACAATGCATTGAGCTGTTTGAAAAAGCGAGTACTTTTGTTTTCTTCCTAAATTTGACGTATAATTGTATACATACATGCATGCATGCAAATAAACTGAATAATACACAACCTGTTAAATGCTCTGTCTCATACGAAGAGGCTATAATTTGTCAGCTCTGAATTCAGAACCATGGCTGCCAAGTTTGCAGTGACAGACTGTATAGGTTGACTCACTGATGGCTAACTGATTACTTGCATATCATTTGGTGTCCCTCAAAAGGGGTGACAGACCTAAACTTGGTAACTATAAAATCAATACAACATCTTAACTGATATTTATGGGGAAAAAGGTCATGGTTTTGCCAAGTCTGCCTAAAACAAGTGAACCACAACTGTAACTCAGCAGGTCTGCTTATAGCTCGGTGGGCCACAGACAGCACACGTGTCTATGGCATTCTGGCCTCTGCAAAAGGAATGTTAAATGGCAATCCCTTGTAATCATGGACCTCTGTGGGGAAACAAATTACAAACTGTTACACCCCCGCCCCAATTTATAATTTGGTGTGCCCTGGATTGGCCTTACACTGTTCACTTAATGAATTCCGCTCTAACTGTAGTATCATGGTTTCCAGCTGAGTAAACAGTTTATATCTCTGCTGTGGTATTAGCTGGCTCCCAGTGAGGTAAGCCCACCTATCACACCTGTTCCAGCAGTTGCGCAGTTAGCTAGCTGGTGAGCGCTTAGAAGCAAAAGAGGTCCACATTACAGCACACCACTTGAGACGGTCACTCGGCACTGGAACATGAAAACTGGCACTGACTGCAGATACTGCTGCCTGCCCATTGTCAGGATTAACAATAATGAATTTTGTGCTCAAGTGTCTTTTAAAAATAACAATAGCAATAACATCTTAAAAAATGTGCAGCAATGATTAAGACTGACAGAAATAATCAAAAGGCTGAATAAACATTTCAACTTGTTCATAGTGGTGAAAAAAGAAATGCGTTTTTATGAAAAACCTGATTTAAAAACTGGGTTAGAATCCAGTTTATATGTCAAGTGTGAGCTTTACACACAGTACAGTCAAGCTGTCATGCAGCATACACACGTATTCATCAGTATTAGAACAACAAAGTATTTGAAGCATCAGCCTTCACAGTGTTTTGTCTGTTGTGCCTTTAGAGACTCGCGTTATCATATGTGGTTCAGCTACCAATATATACTCTCTTGTTTGCTCCTCCAAAAATAGCAGCTGTATCCTGTAGACTATCTACCTGAAAGCTGCCCAAGCAGCAGATGTGAATATGAAATGACTAAATGTGTTCTCTTAAAGCCAGAACCATTAGCCTCCCACAGTTGTGGTTGATCTGTTGCATGTAGTCCTAATGTTGTTGCAAGTACATGATTTTCAAATAAAACATTCCTGGTTCCTTACTTATCACAAAGATGTCATGAAATCTAACTAACCCATTACCTTGTTTGCAATATTTGCAATTTTTGACTCTGCTCATTTCTTCAGTTACCTTCTGGAAAGTGCAGTGGCTCATGTACTTGACAAATCTCATCAATCATATCCCCCTAACTTGGATAACTCTGGTCTGCTTCCTGTCTGCTGTTTGCCCCAAGAGGTCACAACCCTCCACAGCTCCCCAGAGAGCTAGCATCTCCTGGCCATCAACACTGCTTTTAATACCCATGCCAGTGTTGAGGTGACAGCCTAGCTGTCTCCTTGGCAGATACCTCAGCATTAGCGTATAAACGGTTTCATGTGGCTTGATGGGTGACAGACTGAGATAGGTTTACACACAAATGCTATGTAGACCACCATGGCTACTGGCGGCAGTGCTGCCGTAGGTTAAATCTGGGACAGGGGCACAAATGTTTCTTGTCAAAAGTGATGATTAAATACATTTCACAAACACATGCAGTCAGAAACTGGTTAATTGGATATGCAGTTAACAAGGCAATATGCAGACTCTGTGGTAATTAAACATGAATAATGGCTTTACCACAAAAGATGCAATTCAAGGTTCATTAGGTAGCTGTTCTGGTGCTTTCATTTGTATAACGTACTCCTTATTAGCAGATTGCATTTATCCAGTTGTCAGAGGAATGTAGATACTCAAATTAGTGTTTTTTTTTCTGAGCCTTTTTATTTTCAGTGTTGTGTAATAGTAAGAGAATTCTTAAACTCTTAGCCATATCAACATGAGTATTCAGTCTGAATAGGGCTGAGATAGTGCCCTCACAGAAATTAAAAAAATAACAGAAAAGTCAAGTGTTTTTATTTACTTTGAGAAGAATGCTGATCTTACTGTTGGCCAGAAGCCAGGCATCTGTTTGCAGTCCCTCTCTTGTCCTTAAGTTTCACCCTCACCCCTCTTCTTTTCACACCCTGTCACGTTTTTAGCTACTTTTCTGTGCTGTCTGCTCTTTGCCATGTCCCTCTGCCTCATACCATCTGTCTTAAATCTCTTACATTATCTTCCTTTCCTTGTTTTTTTTTTTTTTGTTGTTCCTCAGGTTTCATTTGGCTGCAACACGAGGACACCTAGACTGTCTCAATCTCCTCCTGGGGCACAATGTTGATGTCACTGCGGCTGATGCCACTGGTGAGTTTGGGCTGGGTGAAAGCAGTACCTTGGAGCCTATTTGTATGCTTTGGTGTGTCTCTAATATGTTGTCCATCTCCATTATGTCAGTAAGGATAGACTGTTAGATATTTTAAATGAGTTTGCTGCAAAAAAGCAATTTCAACAAAAAGAATCAATGCAAAAATAGAATCTTTTAATTCATACTCCACCCTTTCAGGTATAATAATGGGAACGTACTCAAATATGTATTTGTTCTAACATGGTAGGGCTCCCCAGCAAACTGAACTGGATATGAAATCTGGTGAGGATGCAAATATTTGTCATTGGATTAATGAATCCTACTAGTTGGTCAGGGCACTACTAAGAAATATTGTCACACTGCAGAGAGATGGGCCAAAGCTGGGGAGAATAAATGTCCTGATTTGTACACAACCAGTAAAAAGTTTGGACCCACTTACCCACTGAATTGAATGGGAAGGTGCTTCCATACCCATTGACTGGTAGTGCGTATAAAACTGGGCTTGACGTAAAATCAGGTACACATATGAAATGTCATAATCTGTGTGATATTGGTGTATTTTGTAATTGTTTTGGTGATTTGTTGTAACTGATGAAATCATCTACTCTAATAACATAAATCTTTGTTCTAATAACATAATTTTATCCCAAGCTGCAACTTACTAATTGAGTCTTTATCGACTCATTACGATCAAAAGCTCAATGTCGTTGACTGACTATTTGATGTGTGGCCTGCAGTGGTACATGTACAGTAGGTGGTAATAGCAGAGTCACACATACAGTATAGTGATAATGTCACACTTCGGGATTTGGCTCTAAAAATACATGCATATAGATTGTGAATATATTTTGGTTTCTAATTGCTGCATTTATTGGTTTCAGGTAAAAATGCTCTTCACCTGGCCTCAAGAAATGGACATTTTCTGTGCGTGCAGAAACTCTTGCAGGTAAAGTGCAGTGGTCTTCCATTTTATTTTTACCTGACTGATATTAAATTAAGAAAATCCTACTGACATCAACATGTCTGTTGCAAAGGAGACCTGAGAACAAATTACATTTACACAAGATCACAACCAGTCACAAATATTATTAGAAATAGAAGATGGTAAAGTCTTAAAGTCTCTCAGAGAGAGAGAGTGCGCACTCGCATGTGTGTTTAACTTCAAGTTGCAGCCTATTCCAGTAGCAAGAGGAATAGTACTGGGAACCAGTTTTTCCCAGTTCAGAGTTGGCATGAGACATTTTTACAACCCGTCTCTCCTGAGATGTAGTGTCATGAACTCTGTACTTAACTAAGGACGTTAAATGTCTTGGCAGTCTTTAGTGCTTTTCCACCACAGGAACTAAACAAGCCGTAGCCTGGAGCTTCCCATACCTGTAAACAAGCCGAACTTGATTACGGGTATGTCGTTCATCTGCTTTTCCACTGTATTTTTCTCTGTGCCTGTCACAGTTTACAGTTTGTGCTTCTCACGCACAGAGCTGAGTTAATCATGCTTGCAACAAAATCAGCCAGTAACGGCGACTGTGTGAGCAGTTTATCAAATAGCTGTTGAACAAGTTCCTGGAACTTGATTTGGTACCTTAATACCTAATCCAAAGTGGGTAGAGGACAGTGGAATCTGTAACAAGGTCGGTAAGATCCTAAAGTGGCCTATTAGATAGCAAGGCCACGTAGATGAAGACGCAGGTATGCTGATGTCTTCTGGATGGCAGTGATGATCAGGCGCCCTTTTTGTATAGCTCACAGTGATGAGTGCAGTAGTGATCTTATGTAATGAAGCAAATGGCACTGTGGTAGACAGCAGTAGTTGTAAGAGAGGTGGCAGCAACATGACCATACAGCACATATCCATTATCCAGTATAGTAGACTGTATCATGTTTTTGTGTTTTTTTTTAAGGGAGAAACGAGCTTTATTACAGTATAAGAATCCAATTTGAAAGTTTTATTATTGACCTAGATGTTTGACAAGAGCTTTATGAACTGCTGTCTAACCAAATTCCTAAGTATTTATAATGCACACATTTTGTCTTTTTGGAGTTAAAAATAAGCTGTAGATAAAACCTGGTCTGCAGGTCATTGAAAGCAGACTGTACCCTAGAGACAGCCTGGTTTGTGGTGGTGCCAGCGGTAATATGGGCAGCATTAAAATGGTTGACTCACCAATATTAGGTAGTTCTTTGCATTTTAGGTCTGTGTGCAGTTTTTTGTCATTTTGTTTTTGTTTTTTTGCTCATGGTGTTGTGTTGCATATTTATACATACTACTGGATGTCCCACAGAGCACCTTCTCAGCCACTGGCAGTCAAAGCAGCGTCCCTTTCAGCTCCTTTAAATAATTTTTGCCAAACAGCTCTGGCAGCTGAGTCCAGTTTGTGTCAGTCAACAGTAGGCCCTGTTGAGTCACCGTGCCCACTCGAGGATTTATGTGTTTACAATGAGGGGGATAACCCTGCAGTATTGTGGTCTAATAGTACTGTAGCCCTCCCCCTGCCCCTATCTCACACATGGCAGTAATCTAACAGAGGTTGCAGCTGTTGGTAGGGGGCCGTCAGTGGTGTTGATAAGCCTTCCCCACTGCAAACCTGGCGTCCGTTCTTGGTGCCGTCATCACACCAGACATAGCAGCTGGACACCAGCACTATCTTCCTCATCAGCTCAAACCCTCAAGGTACACGATATCCCCCCACTATGCTCAACCATCAGCTCCCATTGCCACTCTGCCTCCCCAGCTCCCATCCCCCTTCACTGTGTCATTTGAGCATGCTGCTAATTTTTGGCCCTTGTTGCTAGAGAGACTTGGGTTTTTATAGTGAGGGGCCAGAGCTCAGTGACAAGCTTACCCAGCAACATCAGACCCCTGTTGACTTTAAGTCCTCAAGGCTTTCATCACAGGCCCTCATCAGCACAGTGCTATAGTCACCAGTGTCCAACCAGCTGACCGACTGTGTAGAGATGTCAGAGCATTTCAGCACAGCACCATTTAGCCTAATATGACTTGCCTGCTGTTGTCTTTCAGGTTCCACTGCCAACCAGTGGAAATAAATGATTTTGAGACATTTTATTACATAACTTTAATAATGAAACATAATGAAGCCATTCATTTAAAATAACTAACTACTTACCACCAGAAGTAGATTTAAGGTAAGGTAACCAGTCGTCTTTTTTCTGCTGAAGTAAAAGCCGAACTGGAACATCCTTCTAAATTATGCTGTCTGTTCCGCATCAACTTGACTGTTTTGTTACGTTTTAGTTCTTTTGGCTTTGAATTATTAGTGAAAATCCAAGCTCAGGTCAAAAACTGACTTCCTTTTTCACTTAAAAAAAAAAAAAAAAAAAAAAAGTGAATAATTTTGAAATATTTGACCCATTGAGTTAGCTACCTAGGCTAAAATCCAGAGCGGTAACGATTAGCACTGTTTGTTAGTGACTTAACAGCATCATATTAAGCAACTTCATTATTTTATTGGATTGCAGAAATTGAGATTGATGCCTTGAATGATTAGTGCTTTGAATGATGGCACTGTGCTGTCACACATGGTCAATAAATTACTAATTTTCTTTAAACACTAGGCCATCATCATCTTTGCTAAAATCTCACTAATTAATCATTTCTGAATGTTTTTTTTTTTATCATTTAAATTTTTAACTACTGTACTTAATGGTAGTGAGAAATGTTGTTGGAGAGAATTTTCTAAAGTGGGACTTGTAGTTTTGTACAAATATTGCACTTAATTATGTTACAGGTCTGTTTTTAGACTAGAGGGATTCAGTATCAGTATCAGTAAAATCATCTGAAGTCATTGAATCTTATTGTGCCAACCTGTATTTGTTTATTTTACAGCACAACTGTCCAGTTGGAAATGTGGACCTGCAAGGAAGAACAGCTCTACATGATGCTAGTAAGACTCTAGTACTTACTGACTCTGCTCTAGTACTGTTTGGACCCTACTCTCATTCTGATACTAGTCTGAGTCTAGTACTATCTCGATTCTAGTAGTGACTGACTGCCATAGTAGTGACTCTACATCACTCTACATACAATAGTATTGACTTGACTTCAGTACATACCAGTACTCTACTCTAAACTACTTTAAAACTGACTCTTTTCTACTTTCCTCTAGCACCAACTTTATTCTACTATAGTATAGTGTTGACTCTCCTTCAGTTCTTACTCTACTCTATTCTACTCCATTCTGTTCTTTTGGAAATAGCTATTTTTCATTGACTCAATAGTGCATCCACTACATTTACTGTACTTAAGTGCAGTTTTGAGATATCTGTACTTTACTTGAGTATTTACATTTTGTGCTACTTCATACTTTGACACGACATTTTAGAGGCAGTTGTTTTACTTTTTACTCCACTACATTTATTTTAGAACTTCACATGCCAGTTACTTTTCAGAACCAGATTAATACAAAATTACAGTATAATCATAAGGTTTTATTGAACTCTAGTGGAAAATTTACAAACTACCACATTAAATGTGATGTGCACAATGATGCCCCAGTAATATAATCCAATAACACGGTGTACATTCATGTTAAATGTGCCATTCTGCATAATGAGTACTTATATTTTTAGTAGTATGTTTTGATGCTAATACTGTTGCACTTTTACTTAAGTAACATTTAGAATGCAGGAATTTCATTTGGAACTATTTTTTATACCATTTTATTTCTACTTTTAGTTAAGTAAAAGGTCTGAGTACTTTTTCCAGCTCTGCTCACATGAATGTTAACATCTACCATACTAAACATGGTAAAAAAAATAAAAAAAATCCAATCTAATGATGGAAAAGGGGCTGTCTTATTTCAACGGTAGCATTTGTTTAGATAACTTATAAACCCAGGTCCATGCTACACTAGAGTTAAGTTGACATACATGTGCCTCTCATTTCTTCTTTTCCACAGTCATGGCAGGCTGCCCCTCCAGTGTGAAGCTTCTCTGTGACAGCGGGGCTTCTGTGAATGCCCCTGATTTTGTGAGAATTAATACTACACTTCATTTTACACAGTGTGTTGTAGTGGTCTCTTCCAAGATAATTTTTTTCTTGTGTCTGGTTATAATTGTAGAAAATCTTATCAATCTGATTACTTCTTAAATGCAGTTACTTTGACAGTGGCAGTCATTGGCATACCTGTACAGTCAGAGCCGTACAAAAGAATCATGTTTATTAAATCTTAATTTAGTCCATGTGAATGAGTGGATCACTCAAAGCCATTTTTGCTCTGAGGTGAGGGACAGAATGATTCTTTGGATTGGATCAGATGTTATACACCTGTGTGTTTTTTGTGGAGGAGTGCAGATGCATGTATTCATGTGTATGTGTTTGTTTTTTGTTTTTGTTTTGTTTTGTTTTCAGGATGGCAGGACACCTCTGGTGCTGGCAACCCAGATGTGTCATCCACAAATCTGTCAGCAGCTGCTGGAGCAAGGGGCTGATATCACCGTTCGGGACAAACAAAACAAGTAAGTAACATCACCCCTTATGGTGTTTGTCTTTGTTAGGGCTAAAAATATCACGTTTCTGGAGGTTAGATGGTGTAGCACTGAGTTATTTAGAATTAGTTGAACAAAATCCAGGGTGAAATGTTGTTTTTGCCTTATATTTAGTTGCACTATTTTTAGATAGCTAGAGTGTGCATGAACTGTCATTGTTGACCCCCTCAGGACAGTGCTGATTCTGGGCTGTGAGTTTGGCTGTAAGGATGCAGTGGAGGTGTTGTTGAAAAGCGGCGCTGATGTGAAGGCAGTTGATGGCTTGGGTCACGATGCATTTCACTACGCTCGCCTCAGCAAGAACACCGAGCTGGCTGTGATGATCAGAAGTTACCTTGACAAAGCCACCAGAGGTCAGACTGTAAAACATCTCTAGTGACTGAACATAAAAGAATCAATTGGCCATTTGTTTGGGATAAATACAGGGCAGTTTGATAGCAACAATGATTGACCAGACCAAAAAAGAGAAAGATGGTTTCTGAAATTTCACCTTGTGTCTGATACATGCAACTGTAGTAGGTGGTGCTGATAAATCCACTGCAAGCTGAGAATCTTAAACTTCACCTCACCAGTTGTTTTAAAAAGATCAAATACTGTACATACAGTTTTCAAAGGTGAAAGGTGCTGCTTTGCATTTAGTCTGTTAGCATTTCCACAATGTTGTCAATTTGCTATAGAACCTAGAATTATTTTCATCGCAGAATGTAAATATCATGCCTCCTAAATGTATGGGTTTGCGTTTGCTAACCAGTCAAGTCTTTATCAACACATATTTAGCCATAGTCTTGTTTACACAGTTATTTCCTTATTCCATATTTCTTTCATCTGTTTGTATTTGCTTGTGTCTTTCTTTTGTGATTCCTTTCCTTGAACATGTTTTTCAAGGAACACTGTTCAAATCTCAACAACATATGGGAAGAAAAGTTATATCTGAACTTGCTGTTTTCTGCTTTTTTTGCATATAAAGAAGCTGCAAGGATGGAACACTGGAAGCGACAGGTAATCCTGCAGCACTGAACTTATCCATTAAGCCTAACCCTTAGTGAGGAGCAGCCATTGTTCTCCACGCTGATTTAGAGGACCTTCATTGTACATGTAGCATAATGGAAATTGCAATTAAATGACATTTGTGTAGCCATTTTATTTCCACAGTCCCTCAAGAATCTGTGCACTCAGCCAGCTGTTGCACATTTCAAAAAATGTTTCTTAGTATAGTAATGGGTAAAACAACCTTCTCATCTTTCTGAACCTGCAAGGTACTCTCTGCTGCTCAATTGTACATGACTGCCATCTAGTGATCATTAGTGACAGGTGTTGCATTCGCTTTCTATGTCCATATATATATATAACCTCAAAACATGGTTGTAAGAACATTTTGTTTCATTCTCAGTATTCAGTGGAGAGATCAGAGGCAGCTGAGGCTAACAAAAGGGATCAGCTCATACATGTAAGTGTTGTTCAACTTCAGCCTCCCTAGTCCATACACACACATGTTAACTTTGCTTCATTACTACCCATAAGCAAAATTCATGGCTTTTAAAGAATGTTGGTGCATTCACATTTAAAACCATTAGAGACATCTGTATCCACCAAGTGATGGTGTTTTTCTTACAGTAACTGGGTTTTGATTAGTTTAAAGCACCTCTAGTCTATATTTTAAATCTATTCTTTAAAATAATATGGCCATGAAAGGTAAATGGTTTGCTTGTAGTGATGAACCTACAGAGAATTATAGCACGTTGCAACTCATTGTTTAGCTGCCCATTGTATACCTGTACTGTTTATTACACTCTCACCACTTTCATAGTGTACTTTTCAGCCACACAAGGCAGTTCTAAAAACCCACAGCACCAAACAGCAGATAGACAGAAAGTGACTGATAAACATAGTGTAGCATTTGGTAGCAGAGGCAGATAATCCCCTCAGGAGTTGGTTGAGACCTCAGTAGAGGAAAACCAGAGCTTTGTGAGTGAGCTTAATAATCAGCAAATGAAAAGAAGCACATCTCCATGAAAGCTAACATTGCTCTGTACTGGATGTGCACTGTAATTATATAATTGTTTGCCCTATCAAATTACAGTGATATGTCAGTGTTCAGAGTGCCCTCAGAAAACAGGTTCTGTAGGTTTAAGTTTGTTAACTGTACACTTTGTGTGCGCATGCGTTTTAGGACCTGGAGAGGCAGAACGAGAACTTGCAGGAAAGTCTAAGGAAGTACCACCAGGAACAAAGAGCCCTGTTAGATAAGGTCAACATGCTACAGCAACAGCTCACACAGGTAAACGGTACATCATCACAGCAAGAGCTATAGAGGTAATGCAACACAGTACAGTAAAGCTCTTCAAACAAACTGCTTCTTTACTGCTAGCTAAACTGTTTAAATGTCATAGAAAACAAGCCTTTTTCAGGAATCAAGTAATAGGTTAGCTTACATTTTTCCGCAGCATTGGAAGTAAATGAAGCCTTAACAGCTGATGCTAACAGTTCTTACAGGTGTTTCAACTTTTGCTAACGACTTGTTACTGTGTTACTACATCCTCTGAAGAATTATTTGGAAAAAGATGATTAACAGAGGAAGTCAGACCTGTTCACAGTTTCATCCTGTATAGCAGAGCAGTATAGTGCTCTTTTGACCTAATATCATAGTCTGTTTCTGTGAAGATAATTAATTGAATATGTAGCCTTAAATTTTCAAACAAGGGTGTTTGTTCCACAGGAGGTAGAGCAGATTAATGAATTTCTTTGAGAGATAATACACAGTGGGTACGGAAAGTATTCAGACCCCCTTAAATTTTTCCCTCTTTGTTATATTGCAGCCATATGCTAAAATCATTTAAGTTCATTTTTTTCCTCATTAATGTACACACAGCACCCCAGTCATAAGTATTCAGACCCTTTGTTCAGTATTTAGTAGAAGCAGCCTTTTGAGCTAATACAGCCATGAGTCTGTTTGGGAATGATGCAACAAGTTTTTCACACCTGCATTTGGGGATCCTGAATACTTATGACCATGTGATATTTCAGTTTTTCTTTTTTAATAAATCTGCAAAAATGTCAAACATTCTGTGTTTTTCTGTCAATATGGGGTGCTGTGTGTACATTAATGAGGAAAAAAATGAACTTAAATGATTTTAGCATATGGCTGCAATATAACAAAGAGTGAAAAATTTAAGGGGGTTAGAAGACACTCAAAAAGAGGTATGAAACAAATTATCTTGGACATGGTGGACCTTGTACATAATTTTCTCAGTAATTTTACTTCTTAAATTGATTTGTAAGAATCTTAAACTGCATCCACACTGTGCTCAAAGTGGTATTATACTGTACACTAAACCAAGTAAAGCTACATAATGATGGCAGTCATGAGTGCAGTGTGGAAACAGTCTGAAGTTATACATCTGGACCCTTAATATAGGAGCACATGAACGATTAGGAAAGTCTTACAAGGATATTGATGGAGTTTAAAAAAAGTGGGTTCCACTGTCTTGAATGTTGATGAAAAGAAAGACAAATAAGTGAAAACTATCAGTCCCACAAATGTCTGTGTTAATGTAAACAAGGTATGATGTGTTCTCTTATATGTTCTTGAGGCTGCTGTGTGATTAATGCGCACAGTGACATTTGGAAGACCAAAGCAAATATTTAACTGTTGCTTAACCTGCACAAAAGTATGAAGGCTGCAACTGAATATAAACTGCAAATTAAAGGTTACGTTTTTGTCAAAAATATAAAGTGAAATGATGGTATTGTGGTGTTGCCATCAAAGAACTACTCTCTCATTAAGCCTGCAGATCTAAAGTTGTCTTTGCCTTTGAGAAAAATATGATTTGTGAACATCTCCATGCATCCATGACTCTGCTCCCCTGAGAGCTCTGACATTAGTTATAATCCTCTTCCTTGCTATTCTGTATTTTCAGCACTTCAAAGGACAGTTTTGCTCCAAATGTCTTTAATAAGCCTCTGACACTGTTATAGCTTTTTAAACTATGTAGCAGTAGCAGGAGCGACAAAACGCATAGAGCACTGAATAATTTAGTAGATATCTGGTATAAATGTTTTAAAAGACCAAAACAATGTATAAAGTAAATTGATCTGTATAAAATCTAAATGTGTTTTTGAATAGTAAAGGTTTGCATTCCTTTTATAAGTGCTACAAAGATTTCCCTTCATTCACTTTTTATTATGCCTCTGCTCTGCTCCAGCAAAAGCTGCATCCGGAGGCATTATGTTTTCAGGTTCTCTGCTCATCCATATGCAAGTTGGTACGATTCTTCTGAACACGGTATCTCAGGAACACCTTGAGGGAATTCCTTCAAATTTGGCACAAATGTCCACTTGGACTCAAGAATGAATTAATTAGATTTTGGTGGTCAAAGGTGAAGGTCAGTGACCTCGCTTCTGTCCCATACCCATGAATTTGACTGGTCAGCAGAGGCATACACCCGCAAAGCAGTAACTCTAGTTTTTCGTCGGAACCCTTCTGGTTACTCTTGCTTCATTTGCGCTTTTACTTTCTTATTGTTGAATCATAAGGAGCAGGTGAGGGTGTCACTTAGTGCCAAGGAAAGAGAGGAAGGGACACGAGGCCCAGAGACTGTCAAGGTCCAGTTCCGGAGTATTTTGGTCAGTGACTATACATCATATTTCTACACTGAGGCTGTAATCTTCAGGGAAAACAGTGCAATTAATATTTTTAAATTTGTTTGCAGACTTTAATATATACAGCGCATTTGGTAATAAGTGGTTCTCAAGCTGTGATTTATATTTTGTTGCCCTGAGATTTCCTCATTCATACGTGAAGTCTCAGGTGAAGTTTTTCTTTAATATAACTGATACTTATTTGCCAGTTTATTAGGTACACCTAGCTAAAACAGTCTTGTCTTCATCTAGATGATAATATTGTTTTGGTTGAAATTGTTTTAGAGAAGCACTGATTCAACTTTATGATCATTTTGAAGGATGTAGTTTATGGTGGTGTTCTGTATAATGTCATACTGATGGGGTTTATATTGTTTTGCCCTCCCATTTTATATAAATGAGGATTGGTTTTGCTAATAAAATAGCAAGTCAGTGTATCTACTTTAAGAAAATACATAATAAATGAACATTACAGTATGCTAAAACATGCTACATAATGTTAAAATAGAGAATAGCTTTAGTTCCACCTTTTGTAATGACTATATGTATTTATATGCACTTACAGGGCGACTACTCTGGGCAGTCTGTAATCAAAGGTTAGCATTCTTCCATTTCTTGATTCATAAAGAAAGATTTGATGCCAGTATTTCAAACTTCACCAACAGAGTATGAGTGGATTTGGATGTTATGTTTGTGCACTGTTGTCTTGCAGGCAAAGAAAACATTTTGGTCAAACAAGCTTACAGCCTCGATTATGACCAGGTATTTATTTTTCTTTTCTTTTTTTTTTTAGCAGTAAGTTTTTTTTTTTATGACTTGCGAATGTCTAAAATACATTTTTAGTGCTTTAGTTTGTATCCAAGTAGTTTGTGTCAACAATTAGCAAAATAATTATGACTCTACCATCTGTGAGAATTGGTCTGTACTGACAAATTTAAAATTAAAAGGGAAGACATAAATGTATTGCAAAGCAATCTGTTCTGTACTTTCAAATAAAGTGGTTGGTTTTCTAGTAAATGGACAAATAATAATACTTTTGTCAAATTTGGTGTGTATTTGTATCACTACTGTAAATATATATATATATACATATACATATATCTCTTTCTCTACAAATGCTCCAGAATTCTGCTGTGTCCCGTTCACTGTCCAGACCTCCAGAGAAGAGTCAGCCAAATGTAATATGGGATGTTTCTGGTGAACTGGATGCACTGCGACGTGAAGTTGAGACAGCCAAGAGAAGACAACAGGCAGCAGAAGAGGAGACAGCACGGCTTCAGTCTGCCCTGAGCCGTAAAAACCGAGAGTGCCAAGAACTGGCTCAGAGTAAAGACACCATGCAGAAACAGGCTGACCGGCAGGTTCAGACTCTTGAGGATGCCTTGGGGGATGTCCAGAAGAGGATGCTGGACTCTGAGTGTAAGGTCAAACAGCTGCAAGCCCATGTAGTCGCTGTTAAGGAGCACATAGGAGGACAGGCAACAGAAGAACTGCGTGCCCAGCTCCAGGATATCAAGGCCAAGTATGAAGGTGCTTCAGCTGAAGTGGGTCGTGTTCGTAACCGGCTCAAACAGAGTGAGAAGGCCTTGGAGGAGTACAAGTCCAGTGAAAGCCAGCTTGCAGCAGAGGCCGAAAAGATGAACCAAGAGCTGCGAAGTCTGACAACAGAACGAGATGAACTTGCAGAAACCCTTTTAGAAATGCAGACACAGTTGAAAGAGGCCCAGACTAAGCATATCAACACAGTACCAGCTGAGAAGTTTGATAACATGAAAAACCTGCTGACCAATGCTGTTGACGAGAAGGAACGACAGCTTGCTGAGCTGAGGGAAGACTATGATCGTGTGCTGGAGGAGGTGGCAGAACTCCATCGAAAGCTGGACAGTCCGTCATCCCAAGGAGGATCAGGGGCGGTGTCTGCTGAGGAGCAGCAAAGGGTACGGGCAGCTCTTGAAGAGCAAAATGCTTCGCTCAAAAGGAAACTTGTGGATGTGACTTCCAAAAGCCAGGCTCTGATTCATGAGGTTGAGCGGGGTGAGGAGGAAAGAGATATACTGCGAGAGCAGCTGGATGAGCTCAACAGCAGGATTGAAATTGACTTTATACCCATAAAGGACCACAAGGAGGCACAGAAGAACATGGTAACGGCTTTGGAGGAGCTGGAGGACAAACTAGTGGAAGCCAGTGAACATAATGGAAAAGCAGAGGCACAAGTCCAGCAGCTTCAAACCGAGAAAGCCAAGCTGCAGGAGAGTATAAGCAGTCTCCAAAGTGCCAGCGAGAGACACGAGCACGAAACGGATGCTCTGAGGTCTCAGAACGTCAACCTGATGAAGAAGCTTGAGCTACTGCAGAAGAGAGGTGAAGACAGAGATAAAGAATTTGTACAACTGACCACAGAGAACCAGACACTGAAACAGAGCTTGGATGGAGAGTATGTTCCTAGACAGCAGCACGAGCAAGTGAAGATGGAATTAAGTTCCACCTTAGAGAGTGTTAAAGCTGAGATGTTGAAGTTGAAGACCAAGGAAGAGGAAAGTGGAGAAGAACTGAAGAATGTGAAAGAAGGAAATGTTAAGTTGAAAGAAGAACTGGAAAAAGTTCTGTTGGAGAAGAAAAATGACTATGTAAGCATAAAAGACCACAAAGCTTTCATAGACAAACTGAATGCTGTTGTGCATGAGGCAGAGAACAGAGCTAAAGAAATGTCAGCAATGTATACGTTGGCCCAGGAGGAAACAGTAAAGCTTACTCAAGAGTTACAGGCCCAGAAGCAAGAACTTGATACTATACAGGACGCTATTCAGTCCAAGTTTATCCCCCTGACAGCGGCTGAGGAGAAGGAACACACTCACAGCGCCCAGGTAAAGGAGTTGACAATGAAGATGCTGGAAATGGAAGATAAGTATAACAAAGAGAAATCTGCCAGTGAAAGCATTAAACAGGAGAGAGAGAAACTACAACTCAAGATTGAATCTGTTCAACAGAGATTGAGCACCACACTGGTTACCAGTGAAAAGCACAAGGAAGTGGAGAAAGAGCTTAAGGCTCGTGTTGAGGAACTGACTCAGGAGTCGGTCAACTTAGAGCAGCAGAACAAAGAGATTACACTTCAGAAAGCTGAACTTCAAGACCAGAACGCCCTCTGCAACACTCAGATCCAAAATCTGCAGGAGCGCCTGAAATCAGAGCTGACTCGGATAGCAACATATGACATTGAGCTTCAAGCCCTCCATGATGCCATGCAGCAAGCCCAGGCTGATTGCAAGAAAGCAAGAGAGGCTCAGCAGGAGGAGGCCCAGAAGGTTTGTGCCCTGCAGAAGGAAATTCAGGAATGCAGCAGTGATCAGGCCTCTCTGCTCCAGCAACACGTCAAGGAAAAAGAAGCCCTGGAGGCTGAAGTTGCAAAGCTTCAAATGGCCCTCCATGAAGAGGAGGAGAACAGTGCACAGAGGGCTGAAGATGTATCTGCCCTGCAGTCTGAGCTCCTTCAAGCCACACAGGCTCTTGAGGAAATTCGCTGTAAGGAAGACCAAATGAACCAGCTGAAGAAGGAGAAGCAGGAGCTGGAGGACAAGGTTGGCAACCTGAGCAATAAGCTGCTGAGCTTAGCAGAAGAGTGTGAAGTGGCCCATCAGGAGGCTGCACGAGCAAGGGAGGGTGAGAGTAAGGCCAGGACGGAGATGGAAGCTGTCCAGGAGAAGGGGCACGCCATTGAAAGAGAAATTAGAGAGTTGAAAGGTAGATATGATGAGTCACTCAGCACCATCTGTGATCTGCAGAGGAGGATTCGGACGTCAGCGCAGCAAACTGAAGCCAAAGACAAGAAGGTTATACAGTTTGACATTATAATAGAATTCTTAACAGACCTTTCAGTGCAGAGTAATGGTCCAGGCATTATGTGTGTTTGACTGTGGCTCAAATGTGAATATTGGTGTGTTTTGAGTCTAATGAAAGAGAACCTGCAGCGTGTATTTCAGACATTTCTAGAGATAAGATTCTTTGTTCAGTATTGTTATGTAGTTGATAAAGTAATGAAAATGTGTGAACATTGTTAATACTTCTGCAATACTCTGTCTCAGATCACAGAGTTGCTGACAGATGTTGAGCGATTGAAGCAGGCACTGAATGGTCTGTCCCACCTGGCATACAGTGCGCCCAGTAAGAGACAGACACAGCACATCGACACACTTCAAGTCCAGATAAAGGGCCTACAGCAGCAGCTGGCTGTGAGTATACACACACACACACACAACATATTAAAATATTCTTTCCAGAAAATTCTGAAGGTACAGTAATGGCCTTTCTGTCAGTAAATGGCTGAAAAATAACTGTAGGAGTTAATATGATCTTCAGTTTTATATTTTTACGCAAGTTTTCTTGGCAAAGTTAATCCAGCAACACTTTACCTTCACAATTCTGAATCTCCTTTTAGATAAAGAGTGCACTAACTTCTGTTATATTATCTGTTGTGTTATGTGGTAGGTTCATAGAACAAAACAAATGCCGATGTGCAGTATGAATGTGATGGTACTGTGTACCCCTTTTACTTGGCGAGTAGATATGAAAATAAGAATTCAACATCTCCATTGCTGTAGTGGAATGTTACTCTCCACTTCTTGCATGTAGCATGTAGCTACATTTACAAAAGCTCTGGGTGCTGGTCTTATCCAAACATTTTAGTTGTAGCTGGAAGATGTTGCACAATATGGAACTAGATTTCAGTGACTGCATAACTTCAGGTTTTTCAGCGCTGATCAGCAGGGGCAGATCTAGAACATTTTGGATGGGGCACAGACTCAGAGAGGGGTGGCACATTTAAAATACATGTAGAAACTATAGCCCCTTAGACACTGCCTTGCCTTTTTGAGGCGGGATTGGTACGCCTTTATTCTGTCTCGTTTTCTGTGTGGCCAGTGGTGCCACCCCTGGCCATCTTTTGGCTCTGCCCATGCTGATCTGCTTTTGTAGACATGGAAGCAATAACCACCGTGTTATCTTTGTGACCTTTTCCCCTCCCTTCTGCTCAATAAGGATGCTGAGAGGCAGCACAGGGAGGTGGTTTCGATTTACCGAACTCATCTTCTCAGTGCAGCACAGGTACGTTCCTCTCATTCATCTCTGTTAAGGTGAGGAAGTTTTCTATTTCTGCCACTAATCCGCACATTGTCTACTGAGAAAGTTTATAATTGCCATCAATGGACTTGAGTAAAATTATTTAGATTCTGTTGTTCAGTCAGTTTTTGTTTACTTTGTTTTTGTTTATATTTTGTTTAGCCTTACCTTATTTTACTTGGACTCTGTTGTTCAGAACACTTGATTGCATAAAAGAGACTCGTTGTTTGGTATAAGCTAATTTGAGTCAAAAAATACATTTTGGTAATAAGTGTGTTTAAATCAACTATTTTATAACATCATGGATCACAAAGAACAACTTTGAGCACTTTGTCACCATCCATAAGCACAGGGTAAATCATACAGTATGTTTTCCTTGCAGTAAAATTTTGTGTGAAAACCTGCCAATTATTCACAGCAGCCATTGCAAATGGACTGGGAAAACTGTAATGGTTTGAAATGCTGTGGGAGCAGGCTACAAATTCTTTTTTCAAAACAGGTAACCTCAAAAAGACAGAAATGCTACTACAAATTATGGACCGAGCCAAGTGCAGATGTACACAAGTGCACAGTAGCTGAGCCGAGGCTCAGAACTTAGTGAGAAATCCGCTTTCCGTGGTTTCGCTGACGTCCTGATTGTTTCTCTCACAGGGCCACATGGATGAGGACGTCCAGGCCGCCTTACTACAAATCATCCGCATGAGACAGGAGTTTGTGTGTTAAAGGTTTCTCTGATGAAACACGATGTTACCTGCTGACTCAGATTCACCTTTTGCCAAGTGTCTCTGCTGTGTGGCCCCTGTGGGTGCTCAGTGTGGTGGTTGCATGTCTGGTGTTCGGCAGAGTTTGTCAAAACAGTCTGTTTTGAAATCCATTTTGTTCTAATATGGTGGCACTTTGGTTCTCAAGCATCTGAATCTCAGTGTTGTGGGTACAGTTGAACAACTTGGTTTTAGGTACGAATGTGTTCTTTCATCTTCACTAGAAACAAAGCAAATTAAAAGTTAATTTACATAAACATACTATTCTGTCAATTCAGACAAGGTCCAGCATCAAACTACCCAGTGAAACCAGTCGACCTATCATTTTCTTTATTCAGTTCCTGGTAAAGTATATGAAAATGTGATTTAATACATTTCTGTCAAATCTGTTGCAAATGATAAGGCAGATGTCTGCATTTTTTGTGGATTTAACCGATGATATTTAGTAATTTGGAAGTTATTTGAATTGTGGGTCCCTTTCATAGATTAATCACTCTTGAAATGCTGAGATCACTTTTCACATTCCCACCTGACAGTCAGCTCTCATACACTGTTTTCGTTCTGTTATAGCACATTTGAAGGGTGTTCACACACTTGTTGAAGTTGACATTAATAGAATACTCAGATGACCATATGTACTTTGAAGGATTTACACTATGATCAGATTAACAGTTCTTTACAATCAATTCTTGTTCTTTTGATAAAGGGATATAACCCAGTAAATAAACAAGTTTTCAAACATCCGGAATCTCTGATCTGCTCTAGAGGAATTTAGTTTAGGCAGTAGAGACACAGCTAAGCTTTTTTCACAATGACATTTGTGTTTTCATTGTGGGGGAAAAAACTTTCATTTTAGTCTGAAATTCCCTTTTGGTTTCCCAGCCAGTGATTCCTTGCATCAAAATCGTTTCTATGCTAAATAAATTAACTTAAGAAGATACTTTTAACTAGCTCTGGTTGCTAAAGCCTCATATTGGCTTTTATTAACCTTGGAGCTCATTTTTTGTCTGTGCATTTTGTCACCCATCTTTTATACTGGAATAGCATTAAAAGGGAATCTCTTCACAGCCAGGACAGACAGGACTTTACATATGGGCATGTGAGTATAGTGTTAACACAGAGTTGACAGAGGGTTAACCTATCCTTTACCTTTGTTCATGTCAGAATGTAACTGGAGTGTTAATTCAGTTACTTTCTTGAAACATTTGAGCCAGACATTACTCATTTTGTGGCACAGTTATCTTCTGGAGGTCCAAACTAGCACACCTGTTTTCAGAATAATCCAACAACCTGAAGTTCATCCACATCTAAAAGCCACTTGCCAGTTTGGTAGTGGGTAGACAGTTTGTGGTAGACTTAGTAGAGCTCTCAGTTGTCTCTCACACAGTCTATTTACATGGGTCTGTGCATTGGTTATACTGGATTTGAGGTGTGGAGTGGAGAGCTGTTGCTGTGTCCTACAGTTTGCAGTGGCACATTGTCCTTTTGTTGAAGCCAGAGTGTCCTCTAGTGGTGAGACTTGGCAGGCCAAGTTGATAGAAAATGTAATAATAATCTGTGTGGCCCAGGGGTAGGCAGTTGTTGTTTTTGGAAGCTGTAATATCTGCATCCTTGTGCTCAACACTAAGGAAATTAACTATAAATCTTAGACTATTTAGAGAATATGAAATTTGAATGTAAAACTAAATTGAAAAAGATTTCTCTTCTAATATCTGTTGCTTTGCATTACTATATTTAAACCAAACCAATTTTTAAAGACAGAAAATGTCCCAGCTAAATCTTGAGTTTATATAAACCTAATTTATGCAGCAGTGAACCTTACAGCTTTCCTAGAGCAAGGGTTGCATACTCCTGAGTCACCTCTTTGTGACTCTTGATGGTGTAGTGTAGTAGTTGTGATTGTTGAGCGAGTCTCTTATGCCTTTACACTGATATATTTTTCATAGCTTTGTACTACTTTAAAGTAATACAGAATTCTGGTGTACAGCAGGTCTGGAAGTAGAATGGCACAAAACCCGTTCAGGCCAACATTTACTGTATGATGCCATTTGATAAGAAGAGATTTATAGCTCCCTCAATTTATGTGGATAAACAACCCCCTCAATGATTAGGTATTTGAAGTTCTCCAGTCTTTACCTTTCAGCTAACACACATCAACAAATAAAACTTTAGAACTTTTCACTCTCTATTATATACTTTGGCCAAAAACTCAGTTTACGCCAACATACAGTTTTTGAAAAACCATACCTGTTGAAGGTTGTTATGCAGATGTTAGGGGTTAACTTTTTTTTTTTTTTTTTTGATGTCTCTTACTGCCTGTCCTCTACCGTTAATGCAGACTAATATACTAATATTAACACAGACAAATATACCAGTCTGTTTAAATTGGTTGTTTACTTTAGTAAGGATATTTGTGTTTGTGAAGCAGTAAAACAAAATCAATAAAAGTGCCTAACATAGAAAACTACCCTCTTCTGTATTTTGCCATCAGTACATGAAAGAACCTAATTAGCCACTCTAATGAACAATCATAACTATTAGATGGATTGTAATGAAGTTTTGTAGAGACCCGATCCCAGAAGGATAACCCCTGATGACTATGGCACTCATTTTCACCCGTGCTGTGAAAGATCTCACGTCTACTGGAAGGATTGGCACAAAAGCATATACAGATATTTGTTGTTGAAGCTGGTTTAAGTAATAATTTATTAGAAATTTTAAAGTTTAATCTACAGTAGATCATCCTCACCATCACTATGCCTTGGCACTTGTGACCCTGACACCTGTTCACTGTTTGTCCGTCCTTAGACCACTGTAGGTAGGTACACAGACCTGGAACACCCAGCAACACCTGCAGTGTGGGAGATGCTCTGACCCAGTCTGACCTTTGTCAAAGTCACTCAGATCCTTACACTTGCCTGTTTTTCCTGCTTCCGACATGTCAACTTTGAGGACTGAATGTTCACTTGCTGTTGAATATACCCCACACACTGTAACGAGATAATCAGTGTTATTCACTTCACCTGTCCGTGATCATAATATTATGGCTGATCAGTCTAAATACTGACAGGATGAAAGTAACGATAAACTTCATACGGTGTCCTGTGTAGTGTACCCAGTAGGGGCTGAATAACTCTGCATCTGAATGGGGCCAGGGAAGGTAAACAGTATGCTAAGCCCATTATTATACACAGCTTGTCTCTATGGCAGGCACCAGAGATGCAGATAAACAATCTGGGAACAGTAGGTCATAAAAATGACTTGCTCCTTCTGCCAGGAGTATCTCCTGAATGGGCACAGAAGTGTGTGAAGTGGACCTAATGTACAGGGAACCACTCTGGCACTTCATTAAGCAGTAATGACAATACCAAGGTAAGCTGCAGGGTTGGCATCACAAATTTTTGTTATACAGTATAGTCTGATAGGGGGCAGTGGTCCAGTAAGGGCAAATCTGGGAGATGGAAAATATGCGCAAGGTGTTTTCATTTCACTGAAAATAATATTGTTTAAATGACAAAGTACAACCAAAGCTCATTTTGATCATCTTCAGCTTTTTAAATTAATTCTTGATTTAAAAATGTTGGCATACTAACATGCTAAGGTGGTGGACATGGTAAATAAATATCCTCAGCATGTTAACATGCTGATGTTAGCATTTAGATCAAAGATCCATTGTACATAAGCAGGGCCTCTTGGTCTTGAAAAAAGAAAAACACATTAATATAACCTTCAAGAAGAAGTCTGATCCTTGGTTTGATTTCTTTGAGAAATACTTGCAGCCCCCCCTTCCCCCTCTCTCATCATCCTCCTTCCTTGGCTTTATGATTCTCTTTCTTGTGGTCTGCACTGAATAAGCTCTTCCCAGCAATTATGGCAAATACAATTTGATCTGTTTGTAGAGCTCTCTTTAATCTCTTTTCCAGGGTCATAATCAGTCCCATACGTCCACTTGCGGCCATTTGTTTAACCATTGTAACCCCTTTCCCAGCCGCAAAGAATCCCAGCTTTACAAAATGCATCATCCTAAGAAGTATCAGAGATGTGATTTACAGTATGTTGGAATAAGCCCTGGCCTTGCACCACATGCCTCATGAGTGGCAAACTGGCTGACGAAGTAGGCGGGTGGTTGCATACATATCTGATACACACCCACATCTTTGCTTCCAGTCCTCTGAGCTGTCACGAACATTTGTTATCTCACAGAGAAGTCTGCCACCTCTGCGACTGTTCCTCCCGACACTCATTCCCAGCAGGAGTTTCTGCGCTTTGTTAGCCACACAGAAACCTGAGGCCTCTGCTTGTCTTACAGTGATAACGTTCTGTTGTGACTACCCTACATGTGAAATAGTCTTCTCAGCCTTTTTTCTTCTTTGCCCTCACTTTGATCATCTGTGTGGATATCTTTTTTTTTTCCCCACAGGGCCAGATCAATCTGTTTTGAGGCCCTGGGCCAAGAATTTACTGTTGGAAGCCTCTTGTCTCCAAGTGCCCATAAAAAAAGTACTCCATTGATTTAGCACCACACACCTATAAAAATGTTAAATTCAGAATGGACAGTTTTTTAAGTATCAATCCAGCAGAGGTTTCATCTTTATTTTCAAGATTCAAGATTTTTATTTGCTATTTATGCATAAACACACAGTCTAGGCATATAGGAATTCTTATGCAGCCAAAAGAACAAACACCTAGTCTAAATATAAGATCACCCAAGAATACAAAATAGTTGATAGAGATGCATGAGATTTTGCAATTTTTTTTCATCAGAATCTGGTGCCTATATTGTCCATAATACATCTCAGCTACTGACAGTTCTTGTATATTCTACCGACTAATGTAGCCAAGGACCAGTAGACTCGAGCAGTGATGAGGAGCAGTTTGCACACTCCTGATAACCTCTTCTTGAGGATGTTTATCTGATCTTGTTCTGCTTCCTCAGGAGCCATAAAAGGTTTTCTAAAAGTTTTTTTCACAAATGCAGTAGCACTCCCCAAGACCTGGACACGGGCTTTAATGTGTAAAATCAGTTTCCATTTAAGCACGGTGAACACAGCATCCAATAAATTGTAGTTTCATTATATTTTGCAGAAATCAAAATGTTCTTATACAAAAACACAACCTGACAGTTTCTGTGTGCATGTCTGTTGGTTTGTGGTAATTCATGCAACTCCATGTGAGTGCAGTATAAACTAAAATAGAAGTGTCAATCATAATGCAGGGCCCACAGGGGGTAACTGTGGCTCAGCAGATGGAGCAGGTCATCCACTGAGCAAACCTTGGTAGCTGGGTTTCCAGCATTGTCTACACATTGACGTGTCACTGGACAAGACACTGATCCCACCAGTGTCAGGCCGGCACCTCGCATGCTAGCTTGCTGCTATTGGTGTGTGACTGGGAAGTGAGAGAGAAATCAAAGTGCTTTGATAAAAACATTATGTAAATGCAGCCATATGATATTATACTTTGGAAATGTGAATTCCCTCCCAAATTTGCTAGTAATCAAATTACCAAAAAGGACAAAGTGGATTGTGAAATTTTCTGAGGGGCCTCTAGAGGTCTTCGGCCCTGGGGCAGCTGCTTGCTTTGCCCACTTATCCATTCTTTCTGTCCTGTCATCTATTTTCTCCTTCCATCCTGCAGTTTTACCTTTTGTCTCTCACCCTTCCTTCCCGGTCAGTTCCACAGGTCAGGCCAGTCAAAAGGTCTGCGCCATATTGGTCTCCCTGGTGTAATTGCAAACTATTTCTCTGTCACTAATAAGCCATTAATCAGGCTGTAGTGGCCAGCCAGCTTGTGGGCCTACACTGAGGGCAGCGAACATGAGGCCTGGGGCTGCTCTTTCTTCATTGGTCCCTTGAGGAACCAAACCAGTCTTGGCTCAGGCCGAGACGGACAAGGCCTCTTTAATGTTTTTTTTAGAGCTCCGGAGCACTTTGTTGCCTCACTAAAGTTCATTTATGGGATAATAAGGCTCTAGAGGACACATGGTGCTGATTTGAGTTGAATGGTTTCAACATGGCTCACATTCCCAAAGCCAGGTCTCATGTATCTGTCTGTTCTCAGTCTCTCTGTTTTTTATTTTGTTTCTTTCTCCACTTCTTACCTTCCTCTTGCTTCTCACCTCACAACCTCTTGTACTCTTTAGCTGCTGTCATTTATTATTCTTGTCTCTACACTTTGGCGGCATTACTGTCTGATCCTGAGTTGACCTGGAATTTGCACACCTGGGAATGAGTAGCAGCGAGGGGGCAGGAGGCCCTCTCATTTCCCAGGATTTATTCCAGAGCTTTGAGGTGGAAGGTAGTGGGGGTAGATGAGGGAAGAGGGGGTGATCAGAGGAATGAAAACCCTCAAGCTCCAAAACCTGGCATAAAGATCAAGTGGTACATGCCAAGACTACACCAGAGCTGAGTGCCCCGAATATTTGCCGAATCAAAGGCGTGGAAGTACATGTATGTGATACATGCATTAAACAGATTCCTATTCTCTGAGGATGGGTTAAACACACGCACAGATTAGAAACAGACACAGCTTCCACTTCTTTGGTTATTACACATGAGGTTTATGTGAGTGTTGGCCATCTTTCCCTGAAACCCAGTACGGACATCGTACACCGCTGTATGTAACTGGTTTCATCTGAGTTCAGTGTTTTTTCTTTTTCCCTCATTAGTAGTTGGTTAACCACTAATGCTTAGTGTATCTGCTCAGCTTTTGCTCCTCCCTTCACTGACATAGCAAGAAACAGATGGGCTCAAACCGCCACATCTCCCTCTCCCCTCTGACTGTCATCCTTCCCACTGCTTCTTTTATACAATTATCTCTAACTCTCAAATGGAAAATCATCCCGGTTTTGCATGTCTGCTTGCGGCGCAACACATCAGACAGTGCATGTTGTTTAATTGGAAAAGGCTTTTGGGGTTGCTTGGTGCTTGGAAACATGGCTGAGGCCACCTCTGTCTGGCTGCTTCAGTCATCCTAAAGACATCGGGTTAAGCCTGAGGGTGTTAGTTTGAGCTTGTTAGCGTGGTTGGAAAAGACTGTTTGATTCCATGATGAGGGCTGGATGAAGAGCTACGAGTCTGGAGGACTGACGCTGATTTGATGTTGGTGTTTGGGAGCCGCTCCATTTTCAGTTGTGGTATCTTGGGATGGCACGCCAGTTGCATAGCCAGTTCAGCCGAAACAGACCACTGACACAAAGGCTGCCTCAGTGCTGCAGTGAAGACTTAGTACATGTAAATGGGATAACTGTTAAACATTGCTCTGGTCTAAGATAGAGAATCGAGTGGTGTGGGTGTTTCAGCTTTACTCGATTTGGGAAAACAAACCTTTGGGACTGTAACCAGTAGGAAGACCATGGCCCACAATTTATTGCAGCTGACTGGTTGGAAATTCATGAAAATGTCACTTACTGTAATACCACATTTCTGTTTGTGTGTGAATTAAATGAGATATACATGAGTGAGCTGTAGAGGTCTGTAGTAACTGTACAGACATGAGCAGTGTTGATCTTCTCATCTAATTCTTGGGATGAAAGCAAATATCACTTTTAATATTAGGCAAAAGGCGACACTGACATATTATCACCCTTTAAGTTTATATGGAGAGCAGTTTCTGGGCACCATATTCACTCTTTTAGCTCTGTTTTCAGGTTCTCTATGCTCTTTGTATTTGACTCTTTAGCTGCTCCAATATGCAAGTGCCGTGTCTGACATTTGGTGCTAAACAGAAAGTGTACACTGGGTTTTTGGAGCTTTTTGTTAAAAACAGATGCCTTCTGCATCTAAAAACAATGAGCTGAAGCTGCCCATTAAGCTCTGTAAAGTCATGGAGAGCTTTAGATTCAAAAGATGTTTGTGTAGAAAATTGATTTCCATTTATTTGAGACCAGACCAGACTAAGTTATAGCATCCGACTAATTTGTTTCCTCTTACCCAGCATTGTTGGTCTTTGGTTCTTGTTACCATTGCTAACTTTGAGAGGTGAGACAGTCCAAGTAACTTCAAAACAGTGCTGATTTATTCAAAGGATCACAGGTAAAATTAACATTACACGCTCAGGTATC
>NW_018127952.1:1322669-1323723 GCF_001952655.1 Monopterus albus
TGGTGTGTAGCTAAAAACATTCTCACGACCTCTAGTACATGTCGTGACTTGAACATAGGAACATTATGGCTAAGGCTGCAGTTATACACATCGTAATAATAATATTGAACACCCTGTCTGCTGACAGTCATCAACTTTTCTCTAGTTATCCTTGACCAGATGTACCCTGTAGAAACTCATAAGCATGACTAAGCATTTAACAGTCTAACTAGACATCCTATCTCCACTAAACATTTCTAATACATAAAGTATCTATCCAATTTCTATCTGACTAAAAATACCTAACAGCATGAATTAACTTTTACTTTTGCTTTGTAGTGGGGTGATGTGATATGGTGGGTCAGGGGGTTCATTTCCTCAACATTTCAGGAGGAAGCTGGTCAGAAGGTCAAACACTCAAAATGTCTTTCCTGCCTGAACCACAGTTTCACTTGCTGAGTTATTGTCATGTTGGTTTGTAGATATTAATCCAGTCTGACTTCAAGTCACCTTTACTGAATGGAGCTGGTGGTTAAGAGTTGAACAAGTGGTACACAAGGCTAAATTGTTACACCATTCAATTCCACACATAAAAGGAAATTTTATGTGGAGGGGCAGGAGTTCAGAAGATGTGAACAGGCTGTAAAATGTAAAATCTGTATTTATTGTTCCTTTTTCATGTTTGGTAATCTTCAGTCAACATGGCTGAGAATTAAGAACCCTTGAGAGTAAATGTTTGGTTTTGTTGTAAAAGTTAAATTAAAGTTATTTTAGCCAAATTTAGTCAAAAATAGGAACTGCATTTGTGATGTCTGTATTAACTGCAGTTTATATCCTGTGATATTTTCAGTGGTGAAAAGTACTGAATACTCCTACTTACTTACTGTACTTACTTTGATCAGGATGGATAGATCAGACTCAGAAAGCTGGATACAGAATCAAATATATTTTTGTAATCGGATTACAAAATATGTTGAGGGATGCTTTGTATCTGAAGGATATTTTCCCAGTTACTCTTAACCAGTGAAACTCTGAGAGACGAGGCGGTCCAAGTGGCTACAAAAACACTGGTGGT
>NW_018127952.1:1323833-1331174 GCF_001952655.1 Monopterus albus
CTCAGGTATCTTGCACCTCCAACCTGCACGCAGGCAGATGTAAGATGAAAGACCCTGAACCCACCAGGCCTATACATTATATCCCCTCGGTTGGGCTAGCCCCATACTACACAGAAACGTCAACCGAGATGTCTCTGTTACCAGCTTTACAGCTGACCGTAGCAGTAGTCAAAACATGGAGAAAATCAATGTGTGTGAGTGTTGATTAAGTGGTGTGTATCTAAAAACATACAGGACATTCAGGGACATGTCCGGACATTAAGCCTCGGAAGATATTATGATTAAGATTACGGCTAAACATATCATACAGTAGCCACCTTCTATCTAGTTATCCTTGAACATAAACAACCTGGAGTAACTCATGGAAATGAGTAAGCATTTAACAGCCTGAGCTAGACATCCTGTCTACACTAAAGACATTTCTAATACAACAAGTACCTAACCAATATCTATCTGACTAAAAAATACCTAACATATCAATGGTAGTTTAGGTCTGGAAGATGGTGTTTCTTACTGTGTAGCTCTTTAGGTTTATGACTGCATGGTCTGACACCCTCTTCTTTGGGTCTAAATAATGGATAAACTTCATTTAACTTGTATACTGGCCTTCTATAAGCATAAGTATAAACTTTATTGCCAAGTATTATCAAAAATACAAGGAGTTTGATTCCTGTTTGGTTGCTGAGCCAAACCAGACAGAGATGGAAGTGCAGAGAACAGACTCTGATTCCTCTATAGAACTGAATCAACAGCTCCTGATCCAGGCCGAACTTCCTGAGCTGAGGCAGGAAGTTCATCCTCTGCTGTGCCTTTTTAATGATGGCGCTGATGTTGGTTGTCCACTTCAAGTCCTGAGAGATTGTGGAGCCCAGGAACTTGTAGGACTCCACGACTGAGACAGTGCTGCTGAGTATAGTATAGTGAGCAGAGATAGGGTGGGGGGGCTCCTCCTAAAATCCACTATCATCTCCACTGTCTTCCATGTGCTCAGTTCCAGGTTGTTACGGCTCGTCACTGTCTTGAATGAGACTGATGACTGTCGTCTGCAAACTTCAGGATTTTTACAGAGGGGTCTCCTGAGGTGCAGTCGTTGGTATAGAGGGAGAACAACAGCGGGGAGAGCACACTGGGGGGCACCTGTGCTGATAGAATGCTCTCCCATTCATTGGCACATTTAATTGTGTATTATAGACCATTGCAATCACATTACAATATGGTGGGTTTTCATCAAACCAACATCTTATCTACTTTTCTATTTTAAAAAACTAATAAATAAATAAATAAATCCTAATTGGTGGTTGTTGTGTTTCATGCTGTTAATCCACTTTTAATCACTGACTCGAACCTTTTGATGTTCAGGCAGAAAAAGACGGGCCTTGTTACTTCACCGTCATAACGTCTACTCCCGCCGTGCAGTATCCTTCTTTAATTGCAGCCCTTTGTCCTCATTAAGGACAAGTTGAGGGTTTAATTACTGAGTGCCGTCTTCAACTTGTCAAAAGTGTCTGCTTTCATTGCAGGATATTAAAATATTTGAATTTGTGTGAACCTGGCCTTGGTGGACGATGGCTGCCTCTTTTTGTCTTTGAGTTTTGAAGCAAATTTGCAGTCACTGAAAGTTTGTGGCATTCCAGGTTATAATCTCATGTCAAGTGCTCCTATTCACCTGATCAGGGTTATTTGGCTTTGACGAGCTGCAGAGGTGTATGTGTGTGTGTGTTTGTGTCAGCACACAGCCGTTGCACAGACTTGGCTTCTATGGCCTCACTTCAGAGAGAGTTTTCTGTTGCTCAGATATCTTTCACTTGGCCAGACCAAAGGGAAATATTTATAAATCATCTGCACAGCAAATATTGAAGCCGACCCCCAGGGTCAAAGCAATTTGATGGACATCTTCGCCAGAAATGCGCAAATACACCTCGAAGTCCACCTGCTGACCCACTAGGGCATCCCTGGAACCACATCTCTGACCCACTTAGCTGACTGGTGACTGTAGATCACACACACTATTCTGACCTATTAATATCAACATGCTGCCTCTGGGATTGTGGAGTGCTGCTTGCTGGAAGATCAAATGTAAACATCTGGTACCGCAGTGATGAAACAACTTCCAGCATCCAATGTCAGCAGCCTTTCTTCAGAATACTGCATCTGCTTTTTGTTGTTGCAGTTGTAAATCTGTTGTATTATGGCAGCTAAGAATATTTTTTGAGTTCCTTTTCTAAATATATTGGAATTGATCTTGTCAAGGTGAGGAGGATCGACAGAAGCTGATCCTTAAGACTGAGCCATTCTGGAGTCTTGGGCACTGACAATGAGGATCAAATGAGGACTTGATTCAAAGCCGTTTAGTCCAGTGAATTATATTTGCATTCAAAGAACGGACTTCTGAGATCAACTGGATTTTTAGTTTAGGGGTGGCTGCGTTAAGGCCAACCACACACTAACTTTGATATTAGTTAGGGTTAAATAATGAGAAACTGAAGTAGTTTTAGTAGATTGTGTTTTGGAAGCCGAGTTTAAACAGTACACCAGCGATTCTGTATTGCACATTCTTGTGTGTATGGTCAAAAAAAAACCCATCTGTAGAGGAACAGATACTTCAGCCTATATACTGTGTCAAGTTCCAAAAACAATGGAGCCTAAAGAATATGATAATAAATGGTTGTAATTTTAAATTGATCTGTATCTATGGTAATTTCTGTTTCTCTTCTAAATGTATGTATTCCCCGGGAGATAAATGTGGCATGCTGTAAGTAGTAATATTTTTTAAAAAAAGAGGGTAATGTTGTTTTGTATGCTTGTTATCTTTGGTGATTTTTAGTTCACAAGAAACAGGGTTCAATCCAGCAAGATAAAACATTTTGGTAGGTGAATAAAGCATGGTGTTTACAAAACAATTATAGCTCCTTAAGATACAATATGCTGCTGATTCGCTGGTATATGAACTCTGGAAACTGGTATATTTGCAGCATGGCTGTTAGACATGTGGGAGGAACTGTTACTGTGTGTAGGTGTGGATGTATAGCTGTGTATCAAAACAGTGGCATAGGTGTTTTCTGAGTACACTCATGAATGCAATATAAACAGAGTGAAGTTCAAGCTTTAACCAGCCAAAGTTCAGGATAAGGATAAACAGCCCACATGGTGCAGAACATGGCAAACTACAGTGTCTGCAATGTGTTTTCTTAATACATTTTCATAACTGGCTCAGGGACTATTAAAACCCAACTGGTGCACAAATGGCTGAAACATCACAATAGCTGCCAACATAACAGTCAAATCTGGGCTCATAATTTGTAAATGCGCCACAGGGTCTTATAAAGTGCTAAACAAAAGTTGTCGAAATGTTTTATGTTTTTATTTTAAATCAATCAAAATAAAAAGAAAATAAATCCAACTTTCTGATTTATATGAAACGCACTGTATTTGACAAAATAATGAAGCAAAAGTGTAAAAATGAATGTATTTACATTTGATGTTATGGTGCAGTCATAAAAACATGAAGTGGGGAAGAGGAAGACTTAGTAAATACATAGGAAAACAGTTTTATGTTCTGTTTATTAGAAAATGTAAAGGAACAGAATCAAACTTGATAATTGGTGCTCAGTATTTAAAGCATTAATTCTGTACTGGTACAACTTGCATACAAAATGAACTGTATATGACATCACAGTAGCTGGATTTAGTGTTATACAGTCACTGGCCGCTTTATTAGGTACACCTGTACAATTGTATTTTGAGCCTCATAGACAGGTGTTAAAGCGGAAGTGTTGCACTGAAGTACATACAACTGTGTACCTAATAAAGTGGCCAGTGAGTGTATTTTGGTACAGTAGTTGTTGTATTATAGCTGCAGCATCAGTGTTAACCAGCAGAGGGCAGCGTATCCCCGTCTGTTCAGTACTCCAGTAGATTGACTTCACTGACAGTGCCCTTCCCCTCAAAGAAGATTGTGTTTTGATATGTTGGAGGAAAGATCAAGAAAACACTATGCATAACTGCTGCTGTAGGTATTAAACCGTTTTATTTGTTTATTGCATTGTTCATAAATTTCATCATAGTTGTGCAACATATTGTGTTTCTTACATGAGTGCCATTTCAAAATCGCTGAATGTTGGGTCATTTCAAAATCCTTCCAAATGATGACTGTTTTAACCTTCATTCACTCAAGACAAAGATCAGACAGAGTGTGACCATGATACTGATATGTATGGAGGCTGTATGGTAAATCATAAGGCCACCCTGCAGACACATTCATTGAAAAATATGATTTCTGGGCTGAGAAATGATAAAAGGGGTTGTGGAGTGAAGAAAATGGGTAGTAACTGAGCAGAGAAAATGATAATAGAGTTCTTGTTTCCACCACTCTTGTTATTGCAGCCTGTTCTGGTTGTCAGGGGACCTGAGTGAACCCTGACCTCTCTGCCAGCAGCATGAGGAAGTGGTTAGACAGATTCATAACAAGACTTGGTGCAGCTGAGTACTGGGAAACTGAGGCGGTGGGGGAAGAAGTGCATGTTCCCTCTGAGACTGTCTCTGTTGTTGGCACAGCACCTCAGGCCACCACCATGGTTCCTTCGTATTGCAAACTCTCTTGGATTATCCATCAACGATCGGGTTAAACTAACCCACATCTCCTCATTCTCTGCTGGAACGCTGTGCTCTCGTGAGAAAAAACTGCCCCCGATCCCATTAATTCAACCACTCTCCACTGGCCATGTGGGTGAAGTGCAGATGGATAAACCGGGCCGCTGCTCCATTGCACCCAGGCAGTTTCATGCTCATAAACGCAGTCAGGGCTCAGTGAAAGCACTCTCATCGTTGAACTCCCGCCCTTCCAATCCCTTTGTGTTGTACCAAATTCTTTCTAGCTCTGTGTGTGTTTCTACACACACACACACACACTCAGAAGTCTGGAGGGGACATGCCAGATGTCAGTGCTCTGTCTTAGAGCAATTAAACCAGTTGTTATGATGAAAGAATTTATTTGCCATTTGTTTCTCCTGCTCAGCTTTAATTGAGTGATTGAGATCTTAATTAGATTAGCTCTATTTTTTCACCTCCATTGTTATGCAACATCTTTAATCCCTCACTTAATTCTTAGCCGTAGAAGCTCTGTGTTTAAAATCTTCTGTGCAGAGATGGAAAGCAGCTGTAAAACCACTACAGACCAGAGATGATTTTTACTGTATTCTTAAATGACTGGATTTTACTTCTGCTTTTGTGCTATTTAAACCATCTGCAGTTCATACATTTTACCGTAAAATTCTTATTAATGCAGCTTTAAGCAATATTTATTATTAATAGTGCATTGCATGACTGTAAAGGTGGAATAAGGAGTTCCCCTCAGCACTATGCAACATCTTAGCATCTTACAAGTTAATTTTTTGGCCTGCGCCTTTATTGTGCTGGTTCAGTTTCGCTGCTCTCAACAGTTCCCAACTTTGAAAATGCAGTGATAAACTCATTGTACAGTACCAATGTCAGTGTTTAGCTGGAAAGCATGGAGGAGTGTTTGGATGCCTCAGGAGTTGGTGGAGACCAAAACAGAACTAAAAGTGGTGTATATCTGACTTAGGCATTGTCCACAAATGTATATCTTTTAAATGCGTTTTGGCGCTTTGTTCACAGACAAATTGTGTTTTACATGTAGATGACTGAAAACAGAGCTTTTGGAAAAGTCCCTCATGGGTGGAGCTATTCAGAAACTGTCTGCCAGTTTTTGGCTTGTAACATCGGAATGTGCACCCATATCTCCTTTGTTTGACGTCAGAGTGTGTGACAATATCTTTTTTTTGTTTCTGAGGCATGGATCGGTTATTAATTTCAGTATTACAATAGATCCATGTTATGATGCAATATTGTGAAATGACAGATGTAGCTAGACTAGTGATGGTAGTAACACTGGCAACCGGGCTTTCAACACACTTACACATACGCAGTTATTCAACCACTATGTTGAGCAACAGAGGCATCAAAATGCCTTATAGAGGTCACTGCTACACTCAGCAACAATCTTGCAACATAGACACATTGATCTATTAGGGCAAAGACACACCAAGCCAATGTGGAAGAACTAGCAGCGATGAAGGCCGAACTCTGCATCACCTCAAGTCTTTACCAGGCGGGTTGAAAATATGGCACTTGAACACAGACCACAGCCAACGGCCGACTAGCACATACTGGATGTTCCACACCTGCATGACAGAAACAGCTCCCCCTACCAGCAGATGGTGGTATCTGTATTCACCATTCAGAAAGGCTGTGGAAATAAAAGCTATAAACAAAGCTCCTCTCATTCACAACAGCTGCTGTTTACAGCTGCTTCGAATTGAGAATATGTCTGATAAGAAGTTACAAATGTAAATTAATTACTGACAAATTAGATGTTGACATTTCAGTTACTTCTCTCTAAGTTTCTTTGAACAGAGAACATACTGTATATGACCACCTGTTATCATGTAAGTTATGCTCTTATTCTTATGTCAAATATGTAAATGTTGTTCCTAAGACAATAATCATCAGTGTTTTCCACCACTGCTTATGGTGTAGTTTGTAATTTCTAGGAAATTGCTCTCACTGGGCCATTGGCAATCTCTTAAACATCTTATATCCACATGATGGTCTACATTAAATAATATCAACTATTTGCATTTACTTTGGAATTTAGTGTCAGATATTAATCATTGTTTTTGGGCTTTAGGTGACTGAGGATTCACCAGCACAGCATTGCTTCAGACTTGACAAAGGAGGGAATAGTGTTCATGGAGTCAGTCCACAATGCCTCAGCTTCCTGTCCCACAACATCTGCTCAAATGATTGTGAAAAACTCTCAGCACATTGCCTTGTGGATTAGAGCGTCCATATGTCAAAGAAGATGGAAGTAAACACCATTTGCAAGATGATTCTTCCCTGAGAAGTTACTGTGATGGCAATAAGGAAGGTTTTTCTGCCCAACATTTGAAAAAGCGTGTTAAAGATGCACAGCCTTTCTTTCACTATGGTAGATTACTAGACATCTAAAATAGTCTCTGTGCTTTTATGAACCTTTTCTCTGTTGTGTTTAAAAACCTATTTGTTCCGGAGCCTTGCAGAGAGACCATTATTTATCCAAAGGTTGTTAGCAGAGATACTCTGAATGCTAATGAACTCCTGCAATGTCTTATCACCTCTGTACCTTTGTGTTAAATGTAGTTGATTGTGACTGAGCTGTATTTCACAGGAGCTCCTTTATTTGCAGTATATAATATGGGATATACTGTATGTGTATATAGATGTTTTTAAAGGGATAAATTAGGTTTAAAACAGTTACTTTAGTACTGTGGAGTAAACATTTTC
>NW_018127952.1:1331357-1356603 GCF_001952655.1 Monopterus albus
GTACATACTGTTGACACTGCCATGCATGCATTAGCTCTTCCTTCTTGGTAGCTCTTGAGTTCAGTCAGGACAAGAGCAGAGAGACCAGAATTTAAAAAGAGGTTACTTCCTATTTCAAAACTAAAAAGTACAATAAAAAAAAAAAAAAAACTCACACCAAAATCACAATGAGAGTTTATGTCAGACAAGTTGGCCTCATGCACCCACATCTCTCACTGGAACCTGGTCTGTGCAGCTGTAGTTCGGTCTACTGTATATCATACAGAGTCTACATTATTTATCATTTGGACAGTGACAAGAAAACAAAGTTAGTTTCATCTGTTAAAATATTTAATGAGCTTGGCATTAATGCATGTTAAATATGCTGTGTGCTGAATAGCTAGCATCATACAAAGTGCAGTAAACTGAAAAGAAACAAACATAATTCAAGTCAGTGTTTGGTGTGACCACACTTAAAACAGCTCCAGTCCTTTTTGATACAGTTGCTTATTGCTGCCATGGCACTTGGCAGAAAGTTTGCTCCAAGTATCTCGGAAAAGTTGCCAGAGTTCTTATGTGGAATCGGGCGTCTTGTTGTTTTCTCCTTCTTCATGTAATCAGCAGACGACTTCATGATATAGTTTGAATTAATTTAACTTGGCTTTCTGAAAAAAGTGAAAGCTCCATTGTAGGAAGGAGCAGCTTTCTTCACAAAATGGCTGGCAAGTGGGCTCTGGATCTAATGTGGCTTTTCAGGGGAAGTTATAAGTCACTCTCTGATCCCTGCTGTGCTGAGCGTGGCGTTTTCATGTGGTGAGGCCAGAGCCAAGATGCCCAACATCAACCCTGCATCTATTCTGCATTCACATATTAATCTTTTCCACATGAGTTGGCTGACTGAGCTCTACTGTATATATTTCACTGAGATGTTTTTTAAAGTCGGAGATAATATTAAATGACTCCCTCTTGAAATGATTTCCTGCTGTGCTTGTCAGTGTTGTCACTCAAATCCTGGAGTCAAAACTTGCCACGGGATACTGTAATGGACTCCCTGAACGTTGATGATAGTGTCACAAGGTTAATGCCAAAACTGAAACATAGCAGGTGGCTGCAGGCTTTGAATGGATTCATCAGTGCAAAATATATGTTTATTCAAGCAGGGATTTGTGAATGCCCACCAACACTGACACACCTTCTGTACTGTCAGCATCTGGTTGATTGTTAGTGTACTTACAATTAAGCCCAGCCCCCCCTCGCCCCCCGTGCACTCCCACCACTTGCATCCTCCTCTTCACAAAAATTGAGCAAACGTTCACTTCTAGCCTAGTCAGACTGGTTTAATACAGCCACCAACTCCAAGGGGAAATTACTTGCAAGTTTCTTCAGATGGTTATTGGCAGACCTCCATGAATAGTGATTTCCCCTTAAAGACATATTATTTATGAATCAAAGGGAAAAAGGGGGGAGAAATTTACTGTTGGAAACAATGGAAAGTTATTAGAAAAAGTAAAGATTACAGCAGAGGATCAAATCAGGTCAAAATTTACTTATGCAGCACTTTAAAAAAAAAATGCTGTTGAACAAAGTACTTCACATGAAAACGATAATAAATAGAAATAAAACAGAATCATTATGAGAGATAAAAAAGTGAAAGCACAATAAAACGCAGAGGACATAAGACCATTAATCTTCAAGAAAATATCAGACTCTGCTAGATGTTGAAAGCCATGGAAGATAAATGGGTCGTAAGCAGTGATTTAAAAGCTGCCAGGTCCGTGGACTATCTAACATTAAAGGGTGAAACCATTCCAAGGTTTAGGGGCCACTGGGGCAAAAGCACAGTCACCCCAGTGCACATGCCTGCACCTTGGTATCTCCAATAGAAATCAATTTGATGACCTAAGACATCTTTGCTGGCTTACGCCACCTCAGTATTTCACTGAGGTATGTAGGTGCCTTTTAAAGCCTTAAAAACAAAAATCAGTGACTTAAAATAAATTCTTAAACAGATTGGAGGCCAGCAAAGAGACATTTTTAACAGCAGGACCTGAACAGTGTTGTAAAAAGTAAAATTTAAAATATACAATTTTACAGTGGAGGTCCATGAGAAGAATGATCTGTCCCTGTTAAACCTTCTCAACCTTTGAAAGTTCACCGATCTGACATGCACACTGCTATAACACTGGTTACACTGTAGAAAGATTTTTTTTTATCTTTAAACTTTCACAGTCGTGCTATGTTATATCTTTTATACTTTTGTCTGGATTAAGTCAAAAGTGAGGGGTTTTACAGAAGTGTTTTAGATGTCATTGGTGTGTGAAGGGGAGGAGGAGTGTTTTAACTCTACAAGCACATAGCCTCCATCCATCCATTATCTATACCACTTATTCCTGGCACATGTTGCCACACAAGCCTCTCAACATGAAAACATATAATCCAGGAGTTGTAGTTAGTTTTTGTTGTGAGGTGAATCTTAATGACCTATATGTCCTGTAGAACAATGAGCTTTCTGTTCTGGTCAGCTTGAATTCTGCACTTCACTTGAAATATAAAAGAAAAGAAATCTAAACAACAAAAAAAAGGGGCTGATGTTTGCAAGGTCACTTCTTTCATCACAGCTAATGTTGTAGCAACAGTTGCAAAGTTAGCATCAATTTTGGTAACATTGCATGCAATTTTACCTTTCACCATTCAGCCTGTTTCTGGCATCTGTTAAAAGTTCATGTAAGGTCACGTACAGCTGAGGGCCTCAAACTGAACAGCATTTATAAGATTAGAAGGAAATTAAATGTAAAACTGACCAATGTTTATATTAAGTGTCATGTTAATGTATACAAAAACTGGTTAATTTTCATCTTAGAGATTTTACTTAAATGACTCTTCTGGCTCTGAACCATGTAGGAAGTTGGACTTCCAAATAAGATCAGATGAGGAAATACAGCACTAAGTGATTTTTACTACTGGTCAACTGTGTTTGATTAAAAGACTAAAGTTTGATTTAAGTCAGGAAGAATGAGCGGTGTGAGCCATGGGAGACTGAGCTGCAGGTAGCTTGATTGGTTGGTTTATGCTTGTGTTATAGATTTGTATAAGCTCTGATATGTTACTCCTTTTACTACAGGGGGCCATTTTGTTTATGGCGCAAGTCGACCAGACCACCATGTTTGTATTTGCAAGCTCTCTTCACCATGAGGGCTGTAACAGGCCAGAGCTGCTCCAGAGCACTTTCTGCCGTGTGTCGTGCCCCAGTCAGAAAATGGCACTCTGGGGAACCACAGGCATCTATTTTCAAGCCCAGAGAAGTTTATGGAGTTTGTTGTTAAATATTTATGGTGGGCTGCTGAAGTGGTCATGGAGAGGAGGGAACTTTGTTTCAGACCCAACTCAAAGGAGGGACTGTGCTCTAGACTCCTCAGAGGACCAGTGCCAGTGGTCAGAAACAGAAATAAGTGTTAAGATTCACTGATGTAAACATCACACCTCACCAGTGTGAAAATAATTAAGTGTGGTGTCGTTCAGAGCATTTAATGTTCCTGTTGAGTTGTTGCGTCACGCTGTTGGCCAGTTTAACTGTGCTACATGGCTTTTTGTCTTGAGAGGAAACCAATTTTGTGGACTGCCATCTGTTTAGTGGTTTAAGGGTTTGGAGGAAAACCCCAGGACAATGGGTTGTCATGTGTATCCATTTAACTTTTTATTGATGCATTTGGGCTTCACAATTTAACATGTGCACACTTTAAACTCTGCCAAAAACAGTACACTGAGTCCAACATTTAAGAGTTAATTACTTTTTAGTTGAGTACATTCTGAGATTACACATAGTTTAAATAACAGGCTGCAACTCCAGGCCATACTTATTTTTGTATGAGGTTTAAAAAGAGGAACATGACATGCCTGAGTTAGTCATCTTCAGTTTTCAGCTTTTGCTTTTGTGTGTTTTTTATGTGAACATGAAACTGCTCTTAACATTTACGGAACATCATGGTTTTAGGTCAGCATATTTGTCTTTCACAACCTGCTTTGCACTGGATGGATGCCCATGTGTACTCACCACAACCACATAATTCTTAAACCAATACCCAGCATAATGACTACTTCATCTTGTGTTTCACACCTACTTCTTCTCATTTTTCTACTTCCCTTTCTCATTTCTCCTTTTGTCTACTTCAACTTCAAACCTTGTTGAGATCTGTCATCGCTCTCCACCACTCTGTCTCTCCTGACTCCATAATTTCTCTCATGTTGAACTTTTTGTTATTTCCAGAGGTCTCTGTGCAACCTCGGCTTCCTTCTTTTCCTTTTTTTCTTTTTTTTTTTAAATCTGCCTGCTGTTTTGTCATTTCAGTACAGTTCTAGGACACATAAACAAGCTTCACTGCAAAAGTACCAGTTCTATGGAAGTACATCCCCACCAAAATGTGGGTGCACAAACCGCACTACCCAGTTTGTAACTCAGCACGCAGGCACATTTGTAAGCACAAACTGATTTGACAGCATAATCCCAGTCATGTGTGTACTTATTTCTGAGTGTGGGCGCTCAGATTTCTTCCCTCGGGATTTGTGTGAACATCTGCCTGGGCCAAAAATTTTGAAAGCGCAAAAAAAGGAGTTTCATGTGCTGTTCAGTTTTCAGATCAGAATCTGAGAGCATGCAGGCACTGATCCATAAGAGCACAGTCAGGATGCCTGCTGCTCACTCAAATCATCTGTTAGGTTCACGATTCTGTCCTCCTATAGGTCTCATATACTGAACTGCAAACTGAGTATCATTCTAAATGCAGTCTGTACATCCTCAGATGTTTTGGTGGAGATATCCTTCTGTACATTTCTCTGGTGCCTCCACACCACACCAGGATACTGGCCAGTGTTCCCATACATTGACTTAAACGTGGCAGACCACCACAATATCAGTATTGGCCACCATGTATAGATTTAAAACAGGTTAAATCTTATTTCATTGTAGTGCTGTGCGTAGTGCATGTATTCACTCAGTCCTTCTGTGCCCCGCTGTTTCACTCTCACACACACGAACAAGACAGCCATGTGACCACCTGTGAACAGGTCCATGTTTGTTTATTTAACACAAGTCTGTCATTTACAGAGATCCAATCTTCTAATTTATTATTAGAAGCTATTAGAAGCGTTATTAGCAAGCTAGTAAGGCTAGCTAAGCTAACGTTAGAATACAGCTGTTGCTGAGGTCAGCACGCTGTATACAACATTGGATGTATATGGACTGCTCTGCAAGTGGATAAAGTTAATGCTAACTCTGAAGCTGAATGTTTGCCCCCTCATTCCAGGGGAATATCAAAAAAATGTTTGCACCCTCATTCCAGGGGAATATCAAAAAGCACAAAGTTGATCAGCCCGATCAGTGTTATTAGTGATCCAGTTGATTCAATTGCCTTATTTACAGGCTTCAACCAGTGCTGCTGAAGCAGCAACAGAGGGTCAGGAAGAGAGAACTGTAGGAGAGCAACATGCTGCTGCTGTGGCAGACCCAGCTAGTGCCGGAGGGACACGTCATATGAACAGCACAGAGGTAGCCTACAACCTACTATAGTGTATTTAATAAAAAACAAACAAACAAAATCTACCCTGCCACAAGTAGAATCAAATTTTGTGGGAAGCACTGCTAGCAATTTCAAAGTAAAGGTCATGGTGATGCTGTACTCTCGAAAAATGTTTTCTCTAGTATGATACAGTATTTCTGAAGGCTTTTAGAAAATCCTTTTGTGGTGGCTGAATGCCGTGTGCTACCTGGCAGTTCTGGTGTTACAGTGTGCAGTATGAATGTCAGGCAATTTAGAAAAGCGACTCTCTTCAAGACACTGCAGGTAGCGTTTGATGGCCTGGTTTGTCAGTCTGCCTCTAGGCAGAAAAGCTCCGTCTGGTCTGAGCCACTTCTCCGTGTCCACAGCTCTGTAACAATTAACCATGTTCCATTTGTGTCTGTATTAATATATGTTTACAAATTATATATGTGCATGTGTTGAATGAATAAGCTAACTAACATTTTGTCACTACAATCTAAGTATTTGTAAGATGCAGCTGCCTTAGAATAATGTTATTATGTCAGTGGATTGAGGCAGAAGAATTATAGCAAATCAACAAAACTATGCTAATTCTACAAAGTACTTTAGGGTAGGATGTGTGTTTTTGAAATGAATTTGAATGAATTACATGTTAAAAGACCAAACAAAAACTTCTAATTGTGTTCACATACAATGGACAGAGCCATCTGAAGAAATCACCAGGCTTTACTTCTTCTGCACACAAGCCACGCATCTCCAACAGTATCATGTGATCTCAACGGCATCCCAGTAAAAAGCAGGAAGTTTAATTTCCTGTTTTGCCAATAAATTGCTCATCCGTCCTCCCCTATCTTCACAGACACTTAGATTTAAATAAAAGAAGACACTGAAACAAGGCTGATGTGACAAGAGAGTAAACAAGGCTTCCATGTGAGGAATCCAGCTGCATTTTTACATTATATAAAAGAATTGTTGATGTCTATCTCTCTGTGACAGATGGGATTAAAATAAAAGCAGTGCTAAAGGAGATGGGGTGGTTTGATATCAGCAAAGATATAAGTAAACAATTTAGGAATGTGACTGGCATGAACTGCTCCAGATATTATTTACTGAGAAAGAATTTTCAGGATGGATACAGTTTGGTTTCTAGATGGAGCCTCCACTGTTGACAGACCATTAACAGGCATTGTTAAGTTGCCTATATATTTGTTTCAAACTGTGTTTTTGCATGTGCATCATGGCTACTTTGAGTATCCTGTGTTCACTGGGAGCATTGGCTGCACATATCCTCAGAAATTAACACCACACAGCTGCAAGATGGAATTCAGCACATGACTGGTGGGGACAGAAAGTGAGCCCTGGACCAATTTTAAATCATCACGACAATGGCAGAAAGCTCCAGAGAGAAATTCATAGAGCTCGCCCAGCTGACAAACCATCTACGAGGTTGCTGCTGCTGTTTTCTCTGCCATGATCTCAACATCAGTAATACTGTATATTTCTCAAATGTTGTGTTTACCTTGCGCAAAAGTGGAAGCTGAAGGAAGATACTCTTTTTTTTCTGCAAGGGATGATTAGGCCCTAATTTGCCCCCTAGTGGATATAGTTCTTATGGATAAGGCCAGTCCTTTTTTCTTTTTTATTAACAGTATTTTCAACACTCCTCATACAGAGACTAAAACCGCCAATGATTTCCCTCTACTCACAGTTAATATCACATGCGCAGTCGACTCCTACTTGTGCTGACTTTAGGAAATTAAGGCTGCACAGAGCCTCTGGGGCAACATAGGCGGGTCTGGGGTTTCGTAACAAATAAAACATGTCACCCAGTGCAGTAGTGTGTTTCCCTGATGTGTTTGTAATCGCTTTTGAACAACAACAGAGATCTGTGGCAAAGACAAACAAGCTAATCCAGGACTGACAGCTGAAAATACAGTACTATTGGTTGGCCCTATCCTTTTATTTGCAAAATAAACACAAAGTACGAAAGCAAGTATGTGAGCAGTGACGCCAGTGTCGCAGTCGCTGTTTATGTGTTAGCAAAGAGCAAGTAGCCTATATTGGTGGCTTTCAACCATTAACATATACAGTACATATCCTCCACCAATTGTCAACCTGGAGCGATTAAGAAGAATCATGTCTGCCTTGTGCTTAGTGGTGATCTGGCACTCATTAGTTCCCAGCTTGCTATTATGCAGGGCAGGTGTACACATGTGTAGGAGCATTTGTGTTTGTGCTCGTGCATGCACGTGTTGATACATGGATTCAATTAATCCACTTGAATTTGTAGTTAGATTGGCTTCCTAACTGCCAAGTTGGTAAGGGGAAGCATTGGTTTTAAATAATCCAGTATTTATTACACACAAGAGGGAACCAGTACTGATTAATGAGAACTGCAGACCCTTAATGGGTTAGCATTATGCACAACTAAATGGCCCTCAGCACCCTGAGTTAAAGGGATTTTAGACTGCTGTGTGAAAGGTCTCAAAGTTCATTATTAGTAAAGCTAATGAGACTAACTAGAGGGCTGTTTTCTCATCTGTGTCATTAGTTCCTTTTACATGAGCCCTTGGTGTCTGTATACACAAGTACTAAAAATGGGCGTTTTTCTGCTTTTCGTTAGCTTTTTCTTTTTGTCTGGCAGTCCACAAGTGAAAATAAGATATTTTATATTTTTTCTGTCTTTCTTGCGCCCACTCCTCCATCACTTTTTTCACACTCTGGGCTACCTCAATCATGCATGTATACAAAAGTGCACCCACTCAAGCTTCTTTTGTGAAGCACACACAGATGCACATACGCAACACACAGAAGGGAAAATCAGGCAAATGAATTCCTGTTAAAATGAGATTATTGAAATAGCAGCCTTGCTTTTCTATGTCAATCATCACACATTATGCCAGTGGCAATAAAAGCATTTATTTTTCATCTGGCTCTAGGCCCAATTACTCCTGCGGTTTACTGCACACACTGCAGAGAAAAATGGTTTCTCAAACCATTCAGATCAGCAACATGTTTGACTGTCTATCAGGATTCAGTATGAGATGCCATTTAGGAATATCTCAGACCGGTAACTTCCAGACACCCTCTGCCTGTAGCAGGATATGCTCTCATTTATTCCTGTCTACATTTGGACCAGATATGCACCTCACATGCCCCACTTGCTTCCTAGGACCCCAAAAATTTGAAGTTTCTTAAATATTAATGAAGGTTTCTGTGTTGTATTAGCTGTGTGTTAAATATGCATGATTTTGGGGAGATATAAGTTGGTGCCTCAGACATGCAGAAAACACACTGCCTGTCTTCTTCTCACACACTTCTGCTTATTTTAATTTTTACAATATTTTCAGTCACTTTTTGTATTTTTCCATGGCATACAGGATATGTAATACATAATTGTGTGGTGTTAATGTGTGTTTAATGCTGAAGGCAAGTGACCCCTTCACTGTCAGAAGGTACTTTGTGCACTGTTTGGGTTGAAATAGCAGGTTTCATTTTGGAATTGGTTCCCACTCTGAGCTGATGTTAACCAATCTCTTGTCAAACCATTGTCTGTCCTTGTTTTTTTTTTTTTTTGTATGCAAAGACCAATGTTGAAAACATGTGCTAGTATTGCAGGCATCTCATTCTGGCACATGTGGGGCTGGAGGGGTGGGGCTCTAGTGGCTTAAGCCTTTGCCCTTCATCAAAGGTGACCCTCTCAAAATTAATTATAAATTGAACAATGATCAATGCTCAAGCACATGCATCCACTAAAGTTGAAGAATTTCACTGTTTCTTTGCCCTGGTATCAGACATCCTGGTATCTTGAAGTACTGGAGTGTAAATGCTTGGTGCTCACCTGGGGTGGTGGACACGGCGTTTGCACCTTTGGTGTATAGTCCTCTGTTTTGAAACACACTATTTAGGCTATTTGTGTTGGTAAGTAACCTATGCAACAATGTTCCTTAGCCTATATTCCCACTGTTACATTAATCCTACGCAAAATGCACAATTGGTTTAAAATCAAAATGATTCGACAACTAATCAAGCTGGGCCATGAGTCTGAACTGTATCTTACTGCTGACAGTTTGGTTCATTCAGACACCCAGACACGAGTCTTCCAAGCAACCATTTTATTTTGTATGTTAAAAAGGAGGATGCCAAACAAAGGCAGGAAGCAGATTAGAAGACAGGCAGCAAAAGGACAGTGTCTCTGATGGATGAAAAAAGGTGAGCAGAAGGCTCGTCCGTCATATTGGACCTTTTCCCCCTTAATGCCTCTTTTCAACTAACTAATATGGTAAGATCGTTCTGTGGCTTCTACAGGTTAATGCCTACTGCTGTTACTATTACTACTACTAAATAATAATAATATAGTTTTATTTCTTAACTCACAACATCAGCTGTGGTAGATTATATACACTGTAGTTAATTAATGTTAATTCTCTATAACAGCAACTTCTTTATTTTAGCTGATGTGCTCAGTCCAAGCCACTGACTGTACTTTTCAAAGTATTGTGGATGATAAGACACATCCTCCATCACTCATCTGATAGCAGTATGTTAAATACAGCAGAGACTACCAGTTAAACTTGTTGTTCAGCTCAAATCATTATTTTGGTTGCATTCAGTTTCTAGTGAATTAGGACCACTGTTAGATCAGGTGTAAAAGTCATTTTTCTGAAGTCATTATTTGGTGGGAATAGAGTCAATATCAATCAAAAAAAAAAGGCTTTCATATTTTCTGCTGCTCATCTTACTTTCAGGTTATAGCGCCAGTTTGTGAAAATTCATTAAATTAGGTTTGATTAATTTAGTAGCTACCACTAAATCTGTAGTGTTCCTGGCTTCTTGCCCACCAGCAGGTAATCTCAATTATTATATTATTTATAACTAGTTACTTGCAAATGATAAGAGGTAAACTCGGTGAGATTCAACTGAATCGGACTTGATAATTGGGTGTGATAAAATGCTCTGTCTCCACCTCTATGTACACTGCCTGTAGTTGTAAACATTTTTCATTTTGTGTCATGACTGCCAACAAGGATCAGTTCAAAATTCACATTCTTTCTTTCTTTCTGCGTTCAAGGGTTGGTGCGAGCCTGCGCCAATTAAATTTCCTCATGTGTTCATGTCGCACTGGAGCTAAATCTGTTGAAGGGGCTCTTCTTATGGTCAGTTTGTGTGTTTGGAATGTGTTGGTGAACACACAGCCTCAGTTGTAGTACAAATAGAAGCATGTCCGTATGATGGCAAGCGAAAACCATGAACAGACCTTGGGATTATAGATTGATCTCAGAAATCTTTCATATATGGTAAATCAGACAGAGAAAGGGCCTGTGTGCACTTTGTCTCTGTGTGATTCCTCTCAGTCTGCCAGCCTCTGTCTGTCTGCATGTCCATCAGTAAGTCAACATACCATCTGAGTGTTTGTCGCTCTCTCTGCTGATATGTTTTTAGGGATTTCCTGAGGCTTTCTTTCTACATGTTCCTTTACAATGCAGAGTGCTGTCAGGTGCTGCATAAGCGCTATTGGTTGACACGTGACTACAGCTGTATTTTTGTGACTGGATTGTCTGATGACATTTGTCAGTATTTGCTGTCGTAGGTGAACAAAGACTTCTCTTTCCGACTGTGATTCAGTGTTGACGAGGCCATGTAAAGTTCATCTTCATCTTCATGACCAGGGTAAAGCCTGATGAGTAGAGTGAGGCACGTTGTCTGTGTTTAGGTTGGGCGGATACAGACTTTTTCCTGTGGATGTCAAAAGACAACTTCCCAGATGCATTCAGGTGAAATTAAATATTTCTGCTCTCCCTCTCTTGCTTTGCCGCTTCCTTTGTTCCTCTGGAGTCTTTTTCTACTTTTGTACAATATCGAGCATTCACTAACAACTTGGTGGATTTTACTAGAGGAAGTTTCTTAAAGAGCTAAAACTGTCATCAAGATGTAACTGAAACATCTTCTTACGTCTTTATTGACAGAAGGAGCTTCTGTTGGCTCAGATCTCAACAAGTTAAGCTGATTAGATGAAGTTTCTGTAATATGCGTCACAGGTCGTAACAAAGCTTTGTGTCACAACACTTAGAAACACAGTGTAACTAATTAATGACAGATCCCATTTAGAACATTTTGTTATCCTCCTCCTTTCACAGAGAGCACACTGTGGGCCTGAGGCTACAGATTAATTAACTAGGTTAAATGGATTTAAATCAGTTCCAGTGTCTTCCCCTGCTGCTTAGGAGCAATGCAACAGGCTGTAAAAGCAACACTGACAAATTATTACTTTAAGACGTTGATGGCAAACGTGTTAAGTTTCTTTTTAGACATCCAGCAGACACAGAGCAACAAGTTGAGCCGTACATTCAACAAACAAACTCTTGAGGGAAATATCTGACTCCTTAGCTGCTAAATGCTCCACCCTGCTTACTAGCTAGTTACTAATTTTGTCTATCTGCTGTTTGGTGCTGGGTGGGTAGTATAATGTGGGTTCATCGAAGCGTTTTACAGGCCACAGCTGCCTGTTGTTGTTGGAGATATCACAGAGACTGAACCAGTAAAGCTGAAAGGTGCTAAAACACAGTGTAGAACTGAGAGGAACTGCAGTTTCATAGAATGCTACAGCTAACAGTTTTTTAATAGATGAATCTATTAGTTGTTTTTTCAATTAATCAATCTGATTTTCTACTTAATGAATCTAATTATTTTCTAATTATTCGATTAAACTTTTGGTGAACTTAGCAAAATTGTATTTTTGCCTGAAAGGCTAGTGCATTTATCAGTTATGTGAACATGAAATTTATGAATGAAGCAGCTATTTTAAACTTCAGCTTTTACCCGTTGATGTTATTCATCACAAAAGTTAAGATTTATGCAGTGTAGCCCTGATTAGGAGAAGTTGTTTGCTATTTACTAACAGCATAACATTGATGGAAATCTTTGTCGTTTAGTTTTAGAGGCCAGTATATGCATGAACAACCTGCTTACAACTTGCAATCGTGCTGGGGAAGTGGCACTGCCATACTCATTGTTACAAGCAGAAATCATTGCTTTTAGTCATAATAAAAGTCAACATCAGTGATCAAATACTGAGATGTGATGCAAAGTGGGGCTTTCTTAGCAATACCAGCAGTGACTAAAAAAAAAAATAAATCATCCTTCCCTTTCCTGCTGGAAATCAACAGAAATCTGTCTGTGCACTTGTTGGCAGAGGTCACCTGCGAGCCCTCCCTGACTACACCGCTTCCCTGCAGTGTCTCATTATCCTTTTTATCTCGACATTTATCTGACAAGAGAGCAGGGAGGGAGCATCTAGGCCATCTTTAAAGATTAACACAAAGTGGTAAAAAAGAGAAAAGCCCTGAAAAAGAAGGGGGCCTTAAACTAGCAATTCTGTTTAATGTCTGCATGTGATCAGGTTGACAGAATTATTAATCAGGAACTAAAGAAAATTCAGACCTTTGCTCTCAGCTGCCTCACTTAGTCTTTAGTTACCACCATTACATTGCAGGTCGGGAGGTCTGCCACTAATTGGTTCTACAGGGTTTTGAATAACAATGAGCAGAGCCCAATTATAAAATCACTGAGATGCCACAGAGGAGCAAGAGAGGGTAAGAAACAGGGAGGGAGGGAGCATGAGAGGGTGACAGAGAGAGTGACAAGGGACCTGCTGGACCAGTAATGGGAAAGAGGGACTGTGGAGAAGAAAAACAGAAGTGAAGCTGTTTCATCACTTTTGCTTCCCGTTGCTCAGCAGCGATCTATTAATAAAATTTATAAATCAGTGGTGGCATGAATTTTAATAGAGGGCTGTGGAAAAACAGCCAAGGTCTCTGAAGAGAGCTCCACCTCATTTTAAATTCCATTTGCATAAAAGATTCACGTAACACAGGGAGATTTGAAGAGAATCTTTTCTTTTTTATCGTATGTTCATTTATTAGTAATAAAACCCTTTTTACATTGCGGGATCTGACATGAGCACTTCAGAATATAAATCAGTGACTTTTTAGAACAAGTGTGGCCTCTGCTTTTTTTAAAACCTGCATGTGTGTTTCCATCTGCGCATGCATGTACAACAACGTGCCTGTGAAAAGCATTAAGTGCATTGATATACGTGTGTGTACAGATGGTCATGCTGTGTTGTTTTGTGTGGCGAGACACTAGCAGACGGGCTCGGTGGCCACCTGGTGGCTCTCTTCCTCTGAGAAACAAAGGAAGAATCCCCCCCAGATTATCATTTTGTCAAGTGAGTGGAGGAGCTGTGTCAGGTGGGAAAACGCCCCCTCCCTTTAACTGGGTTTCATACACAGCACTGGGTATGAACCAACATGCTTCCAGTTTATCACAAGGCCCCTTTACACTGCCTGTTCGATGCAGGGATTCTCCACTTCGCCGTTCTGTGTAAATGTCCCGGAATAGGGGGTCGAAGTTGACCTGAAGTGACATTCATTACAAGATGAACATTTCAAAATGCACCTGCAGAGTTTTTCATTTTGTGCCTTTAAGTCAAATAAAAGGCTGTTTTTCCAGTAATATATTTCATTGAAGATTTCTCAAACAGTGTTAAAATATCATCTCGTCTCCTTCTTGTGAACCCAGTATCATCACAAATGCCTCATCACACCCCTGCTTCTTACCCATGATGCACTGGCAGCATTGACCCAGGTCATCAAACACAAGATCTCTGCACAGACCCAGACCACTACATTAGTTGACCTGTGCTGGACCTCAGAGCAGAAAATCAGATAATCAATGCATTGAGTTTAGACTGAGGAACCTAGCCTTGCTTAGGATTTTTCCCTAATTTAACCAGAGTAGTCATAATTTATTTGCTGTCTCTTATAAGCCGAGTCTTTTTAACTCGTTGTCAATTTAATTTCACAACTTACAATTTTTTTAACCACCAAAATCATAATATTGCCCCTTTGGACCTGCTGAGTTTTTTATTCAACAGTAACAATCTTGCAACAGTGATGAAATAAGGATGTTATTGGAGATTTTGCTAACACTTTATTGTGAGTCCACCTAAATGTGCATTTATTAGTAGCATACAGACATTTTAAAACACACCATAATGTAGCCTTAAGCAACTGTAAGATAAATATTATCAAAGGATGTGGATTATTCAGTGTTGGTTTTGGTTTAAGCAAACCTTCTTGGAGCAGCTGACATGAATTTTCAGCACTTCTGTGCTGTTTTAAAGAGAAATGTCATCATTTGTTTAACCTTGACACACACCTGTTGATAATCTGAGTCAGATTTATGCACACCTGGCAATATAAAGTGACTGCTTCCTTATTGTCAGCTTCCATTTGTTTTGTTTCCTAATTAAGCAAGTAATGTCTGCCATTTTGATTGCTGTTTGCCTCAGCACTGCCATAATAGTTCTCTATTTGTCTGCTTGCGGGAGGAAAGCATCATACTGAATAATGCATGACACATCACCATGGCAGACAGCGTTGCCATTTGAATTATGAACACATCGGAGTGAGACGCTAACTTGCTCAGACTAGCTCGAGGTAGAAAGAGAGAAAGAGGCAGAAAATAATCATCCAGAGCTTCTGCTGCTTCACCGTCATTGGGTGTGATGGATGAGAGGAAGAGTGGACACTTTCATGTGTCTTGTTTAAGCCCTTTGAAACCTGAAGGGTGGTTAGAACGTTAATGTGTCTGATTTGCAGATGAATTGGACTTTTTGTCTTGTGACGTTCTGATAGACAGGTGTACTTATACTGCATCTCCTTTCTTCTCTTGTTTCACCGGTGCTATTATTCTAACATGATTTATTTATTTATTTTTGTATCTGTTGTTGTGAAATGTTTAGTAGCTATTGGTTTGTCATCATTAATTATAGATCCCTGCTCCAACAGAAACTTCATGCTAGCCTCGTTCAAAGGTAATGACTGAGCATTATTTTCTCCAGCTAGCTGGCCTGAGGCGTTTTTGATTTTCTTTTACACAGTGCATTGATCAGTCATATGATTTACAAATCACCATAGATACAAAATACACAAAACATTCACATCTTTTAAAATAGTTTTTACTTTTTAGTGGTAAGATACTGTGGCTATAGAAGAAACTTTAATAAACTGCAGTTTTTCCAAGTCTTTTATGTCTGTGAACACAAGGGAATGTTCAGACTGAGTGGAAAAAAATGCAGCTCTCCCCATTCATTCCTATGGAGGACTGTGTTCACCACAGCTGGCTCCAGCAAAATTCCATAACCCTGTGTGGTGAACAAGTTGAATCAGGTTCTACTTTTGCCGCACAGGACCAGACATCACCTAGCAAATGCACTGCATTGACCAGTCACGTGCAGGAGGTGGTCAGAATATAGATACCATCAGCAAGAAGACTTTTTCTTTACCTTGTTAGCGTGAGCATTCAGTGGAGTAGGCTATGTTAGCAGCATGGTTAACAAAACATGACAGACACTAGCGGGTTGGAACTGAGAATGAAGGCACTCACATCGAGTCGTCACAACGTAGGTGTGTCATATACAGATATAGCACTTCCCTGTAACCCCCCAGCCCCTTGCGTTAAAACACAACAAGGAGTTCCATTTTACTGCGCTTAGTCCGAATGTCCACTAATTCAGTCTAAAGTTAACCTTAACGCGGAATCCACATTTTCACATTTTCCTCCCACAAAAAAAAATCCATTTCACCTTTGACAAATATGAGTAAGAGTACACAGGTGCTTCTGCAAATTTACATGATAATTTATGTACTGCCCTGTGGCGGCTTGTCATAATGTTTCCCTCGTACCAGTTGCTGGCTAAGCTCTGATGAAGTTCATAGGGATAGGATGGTGTTTGATCTGTGGGAAGTGTGTGCTTTGTATTACAGTAAAGCAAGTGTGAGTAAGACAACCCTGTAGGGGCGAACTGGGGTAAGGCGCAGCCTGTAACAGTCTGTCACCTTCAAAAGAGGCAGGATGTGCAGTTCAGATCTCAGAGGAACAGATCTGTCATGAGAGAAGTCTGGGCATCTTTCCGGTGGGAAACGGAGGCGGAGACAATGGGTGCTGTGGATGAGACGCAGGTGAGAATCTCACTGAGAGAGAGAAGCGGTGAAAAAGGAGTGTGGATAAAGGAAAAATGACAAAGTGTGTGTATGCGCCTGCACCAAAATCCAGACAGCTGCCTCTTACAACTTATTAGCACATTAAAGTGAAAACGGGGGTAACAGAGCACAACAAAAACATACAGAGGCTGTTGAAGCTTTTAAGGCCATTTTTGCCCTTTTTCTGCAATGATGCACATATGAAGATACAGTATGCAAATCAGGCTCAGTATTTGCCTAGCCTGAAAAAGAGGCTCTATTATTGTTGTTGTTGTTATTATTATTATTAACAGTAAAAGAAAAAAGTCTGACTGGGGGCTATTTTACCTCTCAGTGGGAAATTAACAAAAAGAAAATTGAATTCAGTGTTTTGCTGCCTCTGTTATTTCTGTCTTTTCCATCTCCTTCCCCACATGAGAATGCCACATTCTCTAAGTTAATTAGGTCTGAGTATGTCCTAATGATATTTATACTTTTTGCGTAATTGTCTAATTGTTCTTTTTTAAGAAAGACATACAGTGTGTTTTAGAAGACGAGCTGTTTATAGTGGAAAATATGGAGAGAATGGCTTTTTTTTTTTAAAAGGTTCAGCACATCATTATGTCCACTCCCATTGTGACTGTGACTAACCAGCCTCCTCTTTTCTTGTTGCTCCTGTCTCTCTGGGGATAGATTCTGCACCAGGGTGTTGGCCAGATGGTCAGTGTGTGTAATTCAAAATGTGAGAAATGACCAGGGGGAAATGGAGCATGTGTTTTCTGCTCTGTGTATGTGTTTGTACTTTGTGAGTGAAGGAGGTGGTAAAATGGCATCAAATAAAAAAAGAATGAACTTAATGAATGCTTGGCCTTGGGGTAATAAATCTGGCCTCTTGAAATATGTGATATCGCCGACTGTCATACATCAGCATGCGTGTCCTGTATTATAAACACCGCTTTATATCTGAGGAAAGCACTGATGGATGAGTCAGTAATGTTCTAATTGTGCTTCATTACTTTGTATTTACAGTATAATATGAATTTTTAGTTGTGTGGTTCTTGTGGCTGTAGAACCTATGTTTAGACTACACACACAGAGCTACACACGTTTAATACAAGAATAGTAAATAAGCAATTTCACTGCATGTGCAACTACCAAAGAAGAAATTAAGTATTGTTTAAATAGAGGCACTGCTGCTTTGGCAAAATATGAAAATACTTAAAATAACTGTGATAACCTACAGCCTTGTTTTTGCAGAGTACTTTAAGCTATGAAGATTCATAAGACTAAAAAGTGCATGTTCCTCCATGGTTATCAGTTTTAAGGGTAGCATTGACTTTGCTTCACATGTGTGAGTTAGTAGTTTTGAAACCCAGACTGGTCCCAGGGAATTTAATGTGTATTGTTACTGTATGTAAGGAGAGAGCTCACATTTTCTACGGCTGTGCTGCTGTATTTATTGGGCTGCAGACCTGGTGTATCTGCTGTGGATCTATTATTTATAGCACACAGACATATAGTTTTTATCCCTTAGTCAGTATCCGTCTTTCTATGAAATCAAGCCAACATACACTTGCTGAATGGCAAGGGTCAAATGCCTAATCACTGCCAACCTCTGCCTCATTGCAGGTTTCATTTACATTACAGAGGTACCTTAATCTTTGTGGTTAAATGCTATTAAATGTAGGAGACCTAAATTTCCTTTAAGATCTCTCTCCATTTGGAAATGTACCCGTATAGAGACCAGACCTGACACCCAACAGTCTTCTTTTCAGCCTGTAATATAAAGTGCTCCCAAACATTAGATGACTTCGGTCCCCTCCCTGCACTAAATATTTGGACTTGTCTCACTCGGCGTGGCCCCACACAGCTCTGCCACTAGACCCTACTAATAGACCAGGCTATTGTGATTTTCACTGATTAATTGTTGTGGCACTGATGGCCTGTGCACACTGTTACAAGATGAGTAACAACTACTTGCTATTGCTCTGACCCCATTGCAGCTACTTTATGTAGCAGAGAGGTCCTGGACAAATTTGGTGTGACTGAGAATTTCTGTCTCTCAGTGTTTGTGTTTTTGTTTTTTTATGTGGGTTATAAATAACAGTAAGATTGAAGTGACGCTAAAGAACCTTATTTTCCCGGTAATATTTACTGTAGGTTTAGTAAGTGGTTTGACATTTATGGTGCTGCAGGAAACATACGTGTCACAAAATGCAAGTAGAAACACGCAGAACTCAGTAAAACTACCAACACCTCCCCCACTCAGCTGCCTGTTGGAGATCATCTTTAAAAATGTCTTTCCATCCGATGACCTTTACTGAAACACCAGGTCTGTTCAGCAAAGCAGCAGTGAGATCTTCTTACAGGTGTTTGCCTCAGATTCTCTCTGTTTTTTTTCCTTTAATGACACTGTAGCATGTAGCTGTAGATATTTTGTTCAACATGAATGTACAATGTAATTCATTTGTCACTTCAGCTGAGTAAGAATGTCTCATTGTTATTGTAATTACTCTGATTTACAAAGTCACCCACTCTGCTATTGTCTTCTGAGACTTCATGTTACATTTGATAATCTTAATTTCTTCTAATGTTACTAGAGTTGCTTTTTTTTTTTTAAGCACGGTAGTGTGCCTCCACTATCGTATGCTGCAGGAACTTAGGATATAATGTTGGTAATAAAATACTATTAAATTGTAGTAATTTACAACAAGTTTTAGTTTCAGCTGCTAGATGGCCCAGTGAGACTCAAAACAAACACTCCCGTGGTTTGCCCCTCCCATCCCGTTTCCTGAAGCTAGATGTGATCTACGGAGGCATTGTTGTGACAAACTTTACAAGATGCAGCCTGGCTTTATGGCAGCCACAGCAAACTCAGTTTGGTTCAATACAAAGTTAAAATCATGACCATGTTGGGTTGATAACGTTACTGAAACAATCACGTTAGCTTTATGGTGTTTATCCAGCAGCACGGGTCAAGCCTCTTTAATTGAGCTGAGCCGGGCGAGCACAGGTTGGCCTCGCTTTCCATCTGTTTCTAACAGCAGGAGGTAATCATGCTGACCTGGGCTCAGCTGGCCCTGCCTCTGCTCAGACAGGCTGACCTGTGCTGATATCCAATAAATGATAACACACCCAGAAGGAAGAACGCCACATCTAATCAAATTTGAGTCCATTAGCTGCTTTTAACACTCTCCATCTCAAAAAAGCCAAACTGATGTTAACTCTGGTTTTTGTCTCCTTGGTCCTACTCCCTCTGTGCAAAAGAACGTGACCTGTTCGCTCTGGCAGCCACTTTTTTTGACTTTTAGCCATTTGGAGCTCCTCCGTGCGTGGCAGGTTTAAATGACTACTCGCAGTTAGAAGAACACTTCTTATAATCTTCCTAGGTGGCAGGCTGGGCTAGTTGATGGGCCATACTTTGACAGCACATGTATACCGGGGAGTCACCGCATCCTGTTCCATTTTCATTTGATTTTTTCAGACAGTGGTTAATGCACATTTAATGTTTACTGTGCAGGCTCTGTACTCCACCGAGGTAAAATGGAGGGACTGTGTTGGTTAAATTTACGGAGTAACTTAAAACAAGTTTTGTTGCATCCCCAAATAGTCTGAAAATAAAGTGGGTTTTTGCATGAAATTATGTCTTAAATTTCCCAAGGTAACCTGGTTGATTTGTAAATGGCAATGTTCCCTGTGTATGCTAACTTCATTGTTAGCATACATGTAAAGACAGCGAATAGCTTCAAATGAAACAAGGCTGATTGATAACACATCTCTGAATCATGTGGTTTCAGTAAACAGCTCAAGACCCATGTGTGATCTGATTGTGGGTGTTATGAGCTCTGCCTCTGGCATACTCTGAAGCAGACACATGCAAGTCGAGCAAAGTTTACTCTTGGTTCAAAGATGGCAGCTCTTTGACACAGATGCCCTGCGCTCGCTCTCAGCTAAAGGAAATCCTGCCTTCACTTGCAGTGTTCACCTTTTCTCTTTATCTCCACAGATCAATATTGATCTACCCTCACCTTCTCTTCCTTTTCTCTTATCTCTGCATCCTATCATTCTCAAACACATTCACTTCTTCATCTCTGCCACTGCCCCCCTCCCCGGTTGTGAATATTGCTTTTCTTCTCTCCATCACTCTTGTTTTCTCCTCTGCTCCATCTCAATCAAGAATGCAGCAAGTCTTATGAATTCATCAAAATGATCATGGACAGTCCAGGGAGGCATGCACGGAGGCAACAAGGCGAAACGATGGCTGTTGGAACAGACGGAAGAAAGAGAAAACGACAGAGGGAGGAGAAAGAAGTGCAAAGCGAGGGGGTGTTGCTCTACTGCTGAATTTTAATGAGTACCAGAGGGAATTTCTCCTCCACATTTTTTTTCTTCCTCCCTTTCAATTTTTTTCCTGGGATGCACCCATCAACTACATGGCTCGAAATCACTGTCACTACAAATGAGCTTTAACACAGTCTGGCTTTGGCCTGGACAGCAGCAGCATGTCACTAAATGGAGCCATCTGATACACACCAAGAAAACAGTGACCCAGAAGTCTTAATTGAACAGCCAGTTTGTCATGTTTATCTTTGCTGTCTTCCGCCAGCCACCAACCAACCACACACGCGGCACCCACCACATCCCCTTCCCAGAAACCAGTGCAGATGTAAGCACTGTTTTTTTTTTCGTGACAGATCTGCTGCACATTAGTGAATTATTCATTCTTTTCATTAGCCTTCCAGATAGAATCACAAGTGTCCACGTATTCTGTTGCTGTTCTTTCGTTCCCATCAACTTTTTCATGTACCCTCCACTAAGCCCTTATGACCTATGGCTTTTCTATATGATCTCTGTCTTGTCTTTTTCTCCTTCTCTCTCTCTTTCTCTCTTGGGAAGACTTCATTATGCTTTGCTCCAACAGCAAAGTACACAGATAAAAGATAATTGCCTGGCTTGACTTCTCCATTGATATGAAAATAGGATTTAAATTATTCACAGTGGTCTAAAGGTTAGTTGAAGGTTATTACTGGCAGAGAGAAATGGAAAGGCACAAGGTAAGATGGAACAAAACCCTTGTGTGTTGCAAGCTGTGGCCGGAAGGTGAGGCGCCTTTCTGAAAGGCAAATTTGCAGTGCAGGCAGCAGAGACATCTTGTGAACAAACCACAAAAGCCTCTCGGGGATTTGAACATGATGGTGGAAGTCAGTTATTAAGCAGCAAATTAAGGGTGGCTTTTCCACAGAAAAACATTGTCAGTTGTAAATAAGGGTGTAGGCGATCTTTAACCATGCTGTTATCCTTTTCCTGCGTCTCCTGTCTAAGCCTTGCAGAGCCATCAGTGCATGTTAGGTAATAAACAGTGTTTTGCCTCAGAGGAAAGAAAAGGTTGAAGTGTTGGGTTCAAATTAAGGTCAATCCTGTTGGGACACTCGCTTGTTTTGCACTGTAGACATGATGGACTCAGGAGGGGGGTGAGGGGGAATTACCTGGTTTGTTGTTGCCAGCATCCCTGAGGACACTTTTACTGATCACAGCAGGGGTTTGTGGGATAAATAGGTGAGCGGAAAGGTTATGAGGAGTTCTTTTTCTGCTCCTGTCATTTTACCTCAGCACCAGCTTGTGTGTCTGCAGGGCTTTGTTATGCCTGCAGACAGGATTCAGACATTTCTTACATGGGACAGGTGCAGTAGGTGGTCTGTAAACAAGACAATCCTGCCATCATCCACAGCTTTGGCTGGCACAGCTGTCTACTTCCATCTCACAGCCTGGCTACATATTGGATAAATAGTTGTGAGAAATATAATGTTTTGAGGTACCTGATTCTGAAGAGCATATTGTTTATAATTTTTCCATAATTAGTTTTTACAATACAAATATGTAAAAGGTTGATGTGACAAAAGCAACCATATAAAAAAAAAGATAAGGTGAAGAAATCAGCCTTTGGGAGAACAAAGAGGCAGTTTTGTGTATTGCGTGAGAATTAACAGTTCTTATTGTATAATCAACAAATGAAAACCTGCATCTATTTTTCAGACCCTAACCTTTACCAAGGGAGATGTAGTCAAATTCTGACAATGGTCTGCATTTGCTCTAATGGCTTTAGTTTTCTATGTGATTTGTCTGCTAAAAATATCTGACAGAAAGCTTCTGCTCATCAAATATTTTTATACTTAACTACCTTTTCAATGATCTTATCGGGGACTTGTTCACCAAATTTGCAATTAACATGGTTTAAATATGTAAACAACATTAAAACACTGGAAGGATAGTTCTGTATCCTTAAAAGTAGATGTCACATTTTTTGCATAAGTAGATCCTTTCAGACATGAGCCGCCTTCAGACTGCGTTTCATAAGTGTGAGAAAAAACACACCACTCCCTTTTCATCTCTATTGGGGTTTGCATTCACCGCAGCTGGCACCAGCACAGTGGGGGCTCCAGCACAATGACGCAGCCCCATGTGGCAGAAATGTTAGAGACGCCCCCCTCCCCAGGTGGGTGAGGGAGAACAAAGGTAGGACTCAAGTATGCTGACCCAGGTGCGGGGGGGGGGGGGGGGCAATAGAAACCAGAATAAACAGGTGAGTTGACGGCGGAAGAGAGAAAACTAAGGAACAAAAGAAACAAATAACCAAAACCCAACGCACAGTCACTGTCAGCGTTGGGAGTAGTACGTTTGCTAAACGCATAAATGTCGTGATCAAGCCAAGCCAAAACGCACAGTTACTGTCAGCGTAGCATACTCGCACACGTGTATTTACGCGGTTAAAACAAAACAACTATCATGTACTGTGGGTACAAACTAAGTACACGTACATGTGGTATTTGTCCATTACCTGTCGCAATGATCCGGCCCAGGCGGCACGTCTGCCCGAGGTATAAATAAGGAGGAAAACTAATCAGCGGGATGCATCCCAGCTGTGTGCACCGACAAACGAGTCGCCAATTACCGAGTGCAACACAGCTGAGGTGCAGAATCCCGCAGATCGCGCAAATCGAGGCGAAGAGGCAGCGGCCGCCGAGCGGCCCTGACAAGAGAGGTTGGATCTGGTTCAACTTTTGCTATTTCAGACAGTGACATCAGACAAATGCGCTGTTTTGACCAATCATGTACAAGGGGCGGTCAGAACGTGGATGCCCACAGGAATAAGATTTTTTTGTTTGACTTGTTAGCATGAGCATTCATCGCTATTAACCATCGAATTTGGGCCACAGTTAACACACCACAACGACACGCCATGTATTTTCATCAGTTAGGGTACTGGATGTTATGCTAAACTGTGTGGGTTTTTTATCTATCAAAGCTGACACACTGGTGGTAGAAATTGGCACTAAGGTAGAGTAGGCTATGTTAGCAGCATGGCTAACCAAAACACAACAGCAGCATGAATGAAGCCAATTACATTGACTTGTCACAATGTGGCTATATTGTACACGCCTACAACACTCCCCTCACTCCCCTGACCAATGCAGCCCCTTGCATGACAAAACATTAGGGAGCTGTGTTTTTACTGCATTCAGTCCCTGTAGTTGTATAAGCCCTGAAAGATGGCCGTGCAGATTCTCAGTCATCCAGGTCATAGTAAGCTGAAAAAACTTTAAAAAAAAATCAACTGGACTAGGTTTTTAGGTCAAAGATGTTTCACGTCTCATCCAAGACACTTCATCAGTTCTGCCCAACTGGCATTGAGTCAGAGATATTATCCCCATCGGTGGTGTTTCAGTGAAAGGATTAAGTGAAAGGATTCGACAACCCTCTACAAAGGTTACCAGAAAAATCTTTCAGGAGATCTCAAGATTCTTGGAAAAGGTGCAACTTACCAAACACAAGAAGAGCAAGGCGCGCCAAATGGTTAAATTCCAGAGACTACAGAATGGACAGCCAGCCTCAGATGTCCCCGGTTGGAGGAGAAGGGAGGAGCACAATCCACAACCATTGCACAATGACAAATGGGTCAAAAATCCCTTGACAGAGAACTCACGGACACAGAAAAAGAGGTATTAGCCAAGGGATTGAACTTTGCGGTCACACCAAAACAAATCCCTGTGGTAGAGTTCATCACAGCCACAGAGTCGGCCATTAGGAACAACAAGCTGGCTGAGACGGAGGCAGAAGAACTGCGGATGAGGGTCACAACCACTTTGGCCAGTGCCAAACTCCCACCCTCGAACCTTACCCCCGAGGAAAGGGGGGCTTTAGCTGCACTAGAGAAGGATGAAACCATCACAATCCTTCCAGCAGACAAAGGCAGGTGTACAGTAGTCCTAAACTCAGCTGACTATCAGACCAGAGTTTCCGACCTCCTCAGTGACACCACTACCTACCTATGAAGCACTGAAGAGGGACCCCACCAGTGGCTACAAGAAGAAGATTATAGACTGTTTACAGAAGCTGGAAAAGGAGGGAGTAATTGACCGGTGACTATACTACAGACTATACCCCGGGGAGGCCATCCCTTGCCTTTATGACCTACCCAAAATACACAAGGAAGGAGCCCCACTCAGTCCCATTGTCAGCAGCATAAACTCTGTGTCTTATAACATAGCCAAGCATGTGGCCACCATCCTGGCTCCTTTGGTGGGAAACACACAGCACCACATAATAAACTCCCAGGACTTCGCAAGGAAAGTCCAACAACTGCAGCTGGAGCAGGACGAGACCATGGTCTCATATGATGTCACATCCTTGTTCACTTGCATCCCCACCACA
>NW_018127952.1:1358321-1359709 GCF_001952655.1 Monopterus albus
GTCTGTCACATGTGCTCAGTGTGAACCTGCTTTCATCTGTGAAGAGCACAGGGTGCCAGTGGCGAATTTGCCAATCTTTGTGTTCTCTGGCAAATGCCAAACGTGCTGCACGGTGTTGGGCTGTAAGCACAACCCCCACCTGTGGACGTCGGGCCCTCATACCACCCTCATGGAGTCTGTTTCTGACCGTTTGAGCAGACACATGCAGATTTGTGGCCCGCTGGAGGTCATTTTGCAGGGCTCTGGCAGTGCTCCTCCTGTCCCTCCTTGCACAAAGGTGGAGGTAGCGGTCCTGATACTGGGTTGTTGCCCTCCTACGGCCTCCTCCACATCTCCTGATGTACTGGCCTGTCTCCTGGTAGCACCTCCATGCTCTGGACGCTACGCTGACAGACACAGCAAACCTTCTTGCCACAGCTCGCATTGATGTGCCATCCTGGATGAGCTGCACTACCTGAGCCACTTGTGTGGGTTGTAGACTCCGTCTCATGCTACCACTAGAGTGAAAGCACCGCCAGCATTCAAAAGTGACCAAACCATCAGCCAGAAAGCATAGGAACTGAGAAGTGGTCTGTGGTCACCACCTGCAGAACCACTCCTTTATTGGGGATGTCTTGCTAACTGCCTATGCTTTCCACTTGTTGTCTATTCCATTTGCACAACAGCATGTGGAATTGGTTGTCAATCAGTGTTGCTACCTAAGTGGACAGTTTGATTTCACAGAAGTGTGATTGACTTGGAGTTACATTGTGTTGTTTAAGTGTTCCCTTTATTTTTTTGAGCAGTGTATATTGGAAACCTACACACACGGACCAATACCTGCTTTTTGACTCACACCATCCACTTCAAAACAAACTGGGAGTCATCAGAACTCTAAATCACAGGGCAGAGGAAGTGCCCACAACTGCAGAAGGGGCCAAGAAGGAGAATATCACACATCCAGAAATCCCTTGGGGCTTGTGCATACCCAAAGTGGGCCTTCACCAAAGCAAGGAAGAGGCCCAACACCAACAGGGAAAAACCAGAAACAAGAGGGGATAACACTGTCATCCCTTATGTGGCTGGTTTATCAGAGAAGTTAAAAAGGATCTTTCACAACCACAATATCCCAGTTAACTTTAAACCAGGGAACACCCTGTGGCAGAGACTGGTCCACCTGAAGGACAAAACACCCAGACATCAACAGAGTGATGTGGTGTATGCAATTAAGTGTAATCAGGAGTGTAACGACTTGTACATTGGTGAAACTAAGCATCCACTGCACAAACCCATGGCCCATCACAGGAGGGCCAACTCCAGTGGACCAGAGTCCGCAGTCCACCTCCACCTGAAGGACAAAGGACATTCTTTTGAGGACAGTGAAGTCCAGATCCTCTCCAGAGAACATC
>NW_018127952.1:1364410-1365357 GCF_001952655.1 Monopterus albus
GGGCCACTTTGCCCTGAATTTCTCTTATTGCCTGCAGGCTCAACTCTGTTGCATGTACATGACTGCTCTCAGCGGATTTCTGAACCATAGTTTTTTCTCCCAGAGCAGGACCTCCAAGGCCCTTGGTACCGGTACCGAGCTCCCAGAGCCCTCTGACCCTCTGACCCCTTGGGTCCGAGTACTCTCTTCACTGGGCTCCCAGAGCTCTGACCCCGAAGGTCACCAGTATACGTCATGACGGAGCTTCCAAAGCTCTGATCCCTTGGATCCTTCGTACGGCATATCTCTGAGCTTCCAAAGCTCTGACCTCTTAGGTCTTCAGTACTGTGCATCTCTGAGCTTCCAAAGCTCTGATCCCTTGGATCCTTCGTACGGCATTTCTCTGAGCTTCCAAAGCTCCATCCCCGTAGGACTTCAATGTCCCTAATAGCTCCTTGAGCTAACTGATAGCCAGCAACTGCCTTTGCTGCTAGGTCGGCTATATTATTACCTCTGCTCAGCTGAGTGTCTGTTTTCTGATGTCCTTTACACTTAATGATGGCCACCTGTTTGGGCAATTTCAAAACGTGTTCTAATTCGAGTAACTGTTGTAAGTGTTTTACCGGACAGCCAGTTGAGTTCACAAAGCCCTTTCTCTTCCAGTGACAAGTCCACATGCACCGCTTGTACGGCATATACTGAATCAGTGTAAATGTTCACTACTTTGTCCTTTAACAACTTGCATACTTTTTATGAAAGCGATGAGCTCGGCCATCTGAGCAGAGCTTGGCTATGGGATTAACTTCAGCTTGCAGCACTCTGAAGCCTGCAGTTGTGTCTTCCACCACAACATATGACGCTATCAAACCACCTGTTTCAGTCTGATGGCTGTGTCCATCACAATATAGGTTTACCTCTGCATCAGGTAGCTGTTCCTTATGCAGGTTTTCATGTAACCTCATTTCAAT
>NW_018127952.1:1366103-1367640 GCF_001952655.1 Monopterus albus
CAGTCAACATTAAACCAGGCAACACCCTGCGGCAGAGACTGGTCCACCCGAAGGACAAAACACCCAGACATAAACAGAGTGATGTGGTGTATGCAATTAAGTGTAGTCAGGAGTGTAACGACTTGTACTTTGGTGAAACTAGGCAGCCGTGTCAGGTTTGCCCGGCCACTCTGACCTCTCTCACCTTTCTTACTCTGTCTCTCTCTATTAGCCCCTGATTACTAATCACGTTCACCTGTTCCTCACTCCCTTATCACCAGCTGCACTTGATTAGGCTACTCGTTACTTATGCCTGGTTCACCTCTCATTCACTTGCCAGTTCGTTCTTGTCACCAAGCTATTCACTTTGAATTTTCTCCTTGTTGTTGTTTAGCATTGTATGTACCCGTTTTGTTTATGATTCTGGATTTTCTGTTCGTTTATCTTCTATAGCCAGCTCCCGTTTTCCTCCCGAACTGTTTTCTCCGGCCCGTGGCTCCATTCTACCCTCTCAGACAGGTCGATGCACAGTCACTGAGTGTTTCTGCCATACCCATCGTCTCTCTGTGTTTTTTCAGTAGCCATCATCAACCACCAAGCAGCCCAGGAGTGACCCTACTACGCAGCTTGGCCCACCTCATCCATCTCATCCACCTCATCACTCATCACCTCCTGCTGCTGGTTGACACCCGGCTACTCCATATATTCAATATCCACAAACTGTTTGTAAAGTCACTGCACCGTATATAATAAATCACAGCTTGCACCAAAGTCGGCTACCTGGTTCCGCCTCTTTTTACTGCTCGCTCACTTCCATGTATGGGCGACTCTAACAAGCCGCTTCACAAATGCATGGCCCAACACAGGAGGGCCAACTCCAGTGAACCAGAGTCAGCAGTCCACCTCCACCTGAAGGACAAAGGACATTCTTTTGAGGACAGTGAAGTCCAGATCCTCTCCAGAGAACATGGCTGGTTTTACAGAGGAGTTAAGGAAGCAATTTTTGTCCAAATAGAACACCCCTCATTAAATAGGGGTGGTGGACTAAGACATAACTTGTCATTCATCTACTATCCTATTTTGAGATTTCTGCCCAATCATGCCCACCAGGACAATAGGCGTTGGTCGACAGGAGAGGATTCAAAGACAGGTAATGACTCTCACTGATACTGGGCTACAACGACTCAGTCGTTAAGGGACATTGTTGGCCTTCAAAGGACTGAAACACCACCAATGGGGATAAATATCTCTGACTCAACCCCCACCCCCCCAAAAAAAAACACATTCCAGTAATATGGTTACTTCACAGCAAAGCAAATTTGTTTGTTTTTATTCCAAAGTGAAGGCCTGTGCTACAGCCACTCCCACACAGGGAGCCTATTGATTACCTGAAGCCAATCACTTGACAGCAGCATATCCTTAGAGAGCAGCCACGCACCATTTTCTCTCTTATTTTTCAATTAGCAATACAACCCGTGGGCACTAATCTATGTGTCCCCTCTCTGATATTCCTTAGATGTGCACCACTTTGATTTCTGACTCCCAAGGAGTATTGAGA
>NW_018127952.1:1367690-1370303 GCF_001952655.1 Monopterus albus
TTGGCAAGCAAGAGGAGATCAAGCAAGACTTTCTTCTCTCCATATTCACACCTGTACACATCATCCCTTTCAAATGAATTCAGATTTATTGCTGTCTCTGATAAATGCTGAATGTAATACCCAAATTTGGCAGGTGAAGAGACTGCTTAGAGACAGTCATACAGAAGCAGATCCAGTTTCATGTCCTTGAAAGACTCCCTGAAATATCATAACAGGATGAGGGGAAAATCTGAGAAATGCTGCACACTGCTTCCTGAATTTGAACAATGTGTTATTTCATTCTCCCCGGTTTGCTAGAATGTGTATGCCAGAAAAATAAACTTACTGACTGGCTGATCAGTTTATTTCTGGTTCATAGTAATGTGGTACACATCTCAGTATCACCTGTTTTCTCACAGTGTCACTGTTCATCGCTCCACCAGAACGATCAGAGGCCTTGCTTAAAGATGCTGTGGCAGTTGTTTTTCATTGAGGGAAGTGTGTTTCTCATTCACTTCCCTCGCATAGTTTTTTGAACCAGACGCCCTTGCCTCAGTCTTGCTGCCTGATTGAGAAGCCTCTGTAATCAACTGTAGAGGAGCTCCTGAATGAATCCATCAGTGATATTCAACTGACCTGAAGGTTCACCTGCCTGGGTGTCCTGTTGATGAGGCCAGATTTGTGTAGCTGACATAAGCCAGTGCCACTACCTACCACACTTTAAACAAGCTTAGTGCTAAGCCAATTAGCATGACTTTCCATGGTGTGGATCTGCCTGTGATGTGGAGCAGACAGGGCTTAATTACGTATTGCCACACTGGCTAATGCTAATTTAGTAGCCTCTAGGAAAGCTGAGCCCCGAGGTAAACAAAGCTAATATGTTGTCAGTGCTGTCTCCATGCACCAGCCGAACTACTGCTAATCTGCTTACAGTGAGCGGCACATGGTCACGCACCTTCAGGCTATGCATAATTTGTTTTTTTTTCCTTATAGAATTAATGTACATCTGTCACTGTTACTGTACAGCTATAGTATATGATTAATTATTAATTACTCAGTAATGATTGATCTCTTAAATGGATGCAATGATGAAAGGTGGCAAATGAGTCAGATGACATTCAAGAATGGCATCTTACTCAGAATTGAGTTTAGTCACTGTGAAGATGATGTTATTTGCCACCTCTGGGCTACACGGGCTGACATCAGGAAATCTCTTTGTAAAAAGGCCAAACTGGTACAAACATTATCATGTTCCTTTCTCCTTGTAAGAAAAGTTTCTACTGATTCATGTTGTTCTAGTGTACAGGTTTGTTAGCGGTTTATAGTCTTTTTACATCTTACAGCAGCTCTGACTATCACTGTTCATCTTTTCCCATAGCACAATCACAAGTCTCTTAAAAGATAATTAAAGTTTGTATATATAAGTATCAATTAATGTTCATGATGATTCATTTACATGAGATAAGCACTGATGCTATACAAAGTACTTCTGAATTCAATAAGCGTGCAGCACTGTTGTTTCCTTGAATATAAAGCTTTGTAAAGTTTCCTGGATGTAATGTTGTGGACCAAGAATTTATTTTATGAGGCAAATGCAAAATTACTCAACCATGAAATATTTGTTTTTTTTTGTTTTTTTTTTAGTTTTAACAATCATCTTGTAATTATAGTGCAGTCATTGCTGTAATGCTGCAACCACTAAAGACATTAAGGTTTCTGTTGCTTTATGGCAGAAAATGACATAGTCAGTAACTACAGCATGGTAAATGGACTGTATTTTATATAGCGCTTTCTCACAGTGTGTTGCACTGGCCAAAGTGCTTTACAGAAGATCATACACCATTCACCCATTCACACACCAATGACGACAGGCTGTCATGCACCAGTCAAGCCACCGGGAGCAATTCAGCGTTCATTGTCTTGCTCAGGAACACCTAGGCATTGGGGGAGACCAGGAGTCGAACCACCAACTTGCTGGTCAGGAGACGACTGCCCTACCTCATGAGCCACAGCCACCGCACAGCATGTATGTTAATACTTAATATATAGACACACATGCAATGCATGTCGCTTGGCGTGCCCTGCCTCTCTTTTCTTTTTTCTCTCCGGCTCTCTTTTTTGTGGGATCCGTGCCTCAGCTGTGTCGCTTTTTGTAATTAGCGACTCGTGGGTTGTCGCGCACAGCTGGGGCGCGTTAGTGTAATGACTTCCCTTCCATATTTATGCCTCTGGCAGATGCTCCGTCATCGCTGGAGCATTACATGACTTAGCGTATACCAAACCTACCTACCTACCTACCTACCTACCTACCTACCTACCTACCTACCTACCTACCTACCTACCTACCTACCTACCTACCTACCTACCTACCTAACTTAACCTACAGAACGTGCATACCCCGTAACTGACCGATAGTCGTGGTATGCGTCGCACGTCGTTTGACTTCCATGCTGACAGTTCCTGTGCTGTGGATCTCATTACGTACGTAGGTTATATGTTTTGTGTTATGTCTCTAGACGTCCACGCTGACAGTTCCTGTGCTGTGGATTTCTCTTTGTTTTTTCCATGAGGTTAGCTAGACGTTATTTTTTGTTATCCACGCTGACAGTTCCTGTGCTGTGGATTTCCGTTTTC
>NW_018127952.1:1370460-1382514 GCF_001952655.1 Monopterus albus
TACTAGCACCTGGGTCAGCACACTTGAGTCCAACCTCAGTTCTCCCTCACCCCCCTGGTGAGGGGGACCCAACCCTAACACTGACAGGGTCAGCAGACAAAGTTAGTGCAAGAAAGTACGCTCACTGGCCACTATTCGGTACACCTGTACATTATGCACTTCAATGCAACACTTCTGCCATAAAATCTATTTATGAAGCTCAAAATTTTTCCGTTTTTGGTGGGATTGTCAAACATAAATTTTGTTTTTACATTTATTTCAATTTCATTAAAAAATTTTGAGCTTCATAAACACAAATGTTAAGGTGGAAGTGTTGCACTGAAGTGTATACAGTTGTAAAGATGTTCCTATGTGTATGGTGGGTGCAGTGAGGGCAACCCAGTCTCAGATCTGAGGAGGCTTGCAGCAATGTTCCCTGCCTTTGAAGAGTGTGCTCTCTGCGCTCAACACATATCAGGTCCAGAATGAAGGGAATGTGGCTTCACAGGGATCCATCCAGCCCTGTTTTATTAAGGGATCCCCTTTGCTTTTTCATCCTGCTGCCTCTGTTGTTGTAGGGGGATGAACAGGGCACATACATACTGATGAGGTGAGCTGGACTCGAGGCTGGAGCTCAAAGAGACATTCTGCTTTAGTCAAAACACAAACCAGACTGAGTCCAGGATGAGTAAGTCACCATGAAACTGTGGTTTGTGTTTATAATATGTTTATATATTGACAAGAAGTGGGAGTCAGATACGACTACATCCAAGAAATCTTGAATTAATATGATAAGGTGGTGATGAGTAGGGCTGGACCCACTTATTTCGATATTTGTTCACTGGGTAGGTTTCAGTTTTCAGTTTTAGTATTCAAATATTCAAGACAGCAGGAAATTTCAGTGCAGTCTGAGTCTGATGATGAAGAGAAAATGGAACACAATGGAGACAGCTTGGTGCGCTAGCTTGTACTCATCTCTGAAAATGTTGGAGCAAAACTCCAAATTAACCTATGATTTACTCGGCTAGGTGCACCAGATATTCTAAATCTAAATGGTTACTTTCTTGCTTGAAAAAATATCAAAGCTTATTAGTAAAGTAGTATGATATCAATCCAAGAGCTAAATATTCACAGTTTCAAACTATCCAGATCAATAAGTCATAAGTGAAATGCTGTTAAAATGCAAACAAGCAGGCAGACGGTGTGCTCCTAATTTTATTCCATGTGATGAAATGGCATATGCACATGGACCACCTACAGAGTATAAAATGATTGTCACTTTCGGCTTTTTCCTGTTAGAGGTCGCCACAGTGAATTGTCACACTGACAATTTGCATGTTGACATTTGGCACATGCTTTACACCGGATCCCCTTCTTGACGCAACCCCGACTCGAACTCGGGCCGCAGCAGTGAGAGCGCTGCGCCTTAACCACTAGTCACTGAAAAGAGGTACTACAAAAATAGTGAAATGCTGTGCCCTTAGTAAAAAAAAATTGCAGCACAAAAATAACAGAATTTGTGTGATTTAAACAGCTGTCTGTGGAGAATACGCTTCATTAAATGTGCCAGAGAGCGTAAAAGGCACTGGGAGTCAGTAACAGTAGTAGCATAAAAAAAAAACACAGCTTGTCTCTTGGTCCTGTGGTCATATGCCCATCATGACATGACCATATACCGAACCTACTTATGTGCATGGCATGTATGAGTTTGTATGTGACTGGTTGTTTCTAAGGGAAATTTTTTTTTCTATAATTGTATTACTTATTAAGACTCTTTGTTATGTACTTCTAACAGACCCTGACAAAGGCTCCTGGTCTTTATATTAAAGCTGCTCCAAACATTGCAAGTGTTGCTTGACCTTTTGTTTTCCAACCTGCTTAACTGAAAATATTGATAACCAAAATACTTCAAAACATATTAGACTAGAATTACCAGTTAATCTAATGGGAATGGGACTAATGTGAGGTCAATGACCTTCACCTTTGACCACCAAAATCGAATTAGTTCATCTTTGTGTCCAAATGGACATTTGTGCCAGATGTAATGAAATTCCCTCCAGGTGTTCCTGACATATCACATTCACAAGAATGGGATGAGTGGGGGTCACTTCAGCTTTGACCTTTGACCACTAAAGTCTAATCAGTTCATCCTCGAGTCCAAATTGCACCAAATTTGAAGAGATTCCCTCAAGGTGTTCCTGAGATGCACCTTCACAAGAATGGGACAGACAGACAACCCGAAAACATAATGCTTCTGGCTGCGGCTATGGCTGGCACAGAGGCATAAAAACAGATGAGTAGAATGAATAAAATCAGTAATATCTATAATCTAAAAGGTTTATTGACCTTCAGAATGGATAGAGCTTGCTCACAGTGCTTCTTCCTCTTTATCCCTTTACTGTCCTCCCTCCCACCATCCTTCCTTCCAGCACTGCATTACTTACTCCTGACTCCTGACTCAGCATCTCACCAGCCCAGACACCAGTATTGAGTGCTTTTTATCGTAGCCACACTTTTTCCTCATTTGAAACAATATAGCCTGACTGTTGCTATTGATTTTAGTGGATTGTGCTCTAGTAAGCACTCCTTCAAGCTCCTGCTGCTATATTAAGCAATCGTTTCCCACAATAGATGCCACTCTTTCTATGCCTCCTACAGCAATTTGGTTGACTCTAATGGGCCTGGCATTACTCAAACTATACATTGATTGCATGGTAGAGGATTTTAAAAGGAATGGTCGAAGTTTCCATCAATGGGCCTGTCACAAATTAGCCTATTTTTAGAAGTATAGAGAATTTTTTCTGTGAACTGGTGCAGCCTGACACTTCAAGGTGCCATTAAGTGATATTCAAACATGCTGTGATGCCGGCGTGAGGGCCGTGCAAAATGAAACTCAGTAGTCTGCTCTGAAGTATCTTGGACTTGAAATCAAACCTTAAAACAGTGATGTGCCTGAATTGATTCCACTGGCCCAGCATTTATTTGCAAGTCTTTGGTTCTAATGTGATGTGACTACATTTCCCCGCCAGGCACCGAGGCCCTGTGAAGTATGTCTCTTTAAATCATGGGGGCTTGGGAGTGCAACCGCAAATGATTTCAGATGCTGGGCTGCTTTTCACATTGGTTGCGGTGCACTGGATTCCCTCTACGCTATCTGCTATCTCCTCCCCATGTCACAGAGCGTCAATAAATCAGAAAACTCTACAGGCAGACCGTGGAACATGTGGGTAGAATAACATGCCCTGTAGTCATGCGTATTTAAATATACAAGGCTCTGTGTTGTTGCTGATTGGGCCACACATCACAGCCTGGTGCACCCAAGACAGTGGAAAAAATGGCTGCTCTTTGGGAACACTTATGTGGTGAAGCCGTTTAGTATGTGACTCACCGACATAATCTAATGGCTGCACACCACAGACAGCAGACTGGTTTGTGTCAGAGTGAACCGTATGTACAGTATGTTTGTTGTTCCACTCAACTGTGTGTGTGGTTTTAGGAATGGAAGAATTTCACAGCTTGCATACAGAATCTTTGCGTGTATGTGCACACACATTGATTCATTTGTTGGGCTGCAGTCCGTGATTACTTTTGTCATCACATCGTTCGTTGATTATTTTCTCAATTAACAGGCTGATACCTGTAGTAAGACGCATGTGATGCATTCAGATGTCTTTTGTCCAACCAACAGTGTAAAACTCAGAGATGTAAATAATATACTGTTGTACAATACAAAGAAAAGCTGCAAATACTAACATGAGAGGCTGAACTGAATCTGAATGCAAGTGGGATGGTCGGAACGTGGGTGCCCACAGGAAGAAGACTTTTGTTTGCATTGTTAGCATGAGCATTCACTGCTATTCACTGTTAAATTTGGGCCGCAGTTTGGGCCACATGCACCATAACAACATGCCATGCATTTTTGTTAGTACTGGATGTTAAATGGTATTTTATCTGTCAACGCTGACACACTGGTGGTAGAGTTGGTGCTAAGGTAGAGTAGGCTACATTAGCGGCATGTCTAAACAAAACACAGTGGAAACTTCCAGGCTGGAAACATGAATGAAGCCATTTGTTTTGACTCGCCACAACATAGCTGTGTTGCACACGCCTACAACGTTCACCAGAAACCCCACACCCACCTGACTAATGCCTTAAAACAAACTAGGGAAGTGCGTCTTACTGCACTCAGTCTGAGTGCTTGCTAAGGGTTCAGTAAAATGACAACTGCAGTGAAATGCTAGGTTTTTAGTTGCATATTAATTTTCTTAATCAACTAATGAATTATTTGACTAAATGATGTAGTCCAATTAGTTGTCCGACCTGTCCAGGATGTACCCCGCCTCTTGCCCAGTGTCAGCTGGGATTGGCTCCAGCCCTCCCGCAATCCTATTCAAGAATAAGTGGTATAGGTAATGGATGGATGGAAGGAAATTAGTTGTGACTAGCTGCAAAAGACAAAGATATTTTTATTAAGAAAATTGGTAAATATTCATTTGAGATTATATAGTAAATTAATTTTGGCTGTATTCATGAAATGACAAGCATAGCTACCCTTTAACTGAAATGTCACCTGCTTTAGGGGTTGGTGTTGGCAATACTTGTATTTCTTGTGTGGGGAGGTTAAAGGTGCAGCCGGTTTGAGTCGGCACAGGGACCGCTGTTGCATGTTGTTCCTCATTTCTCTGTCTCCCCTCCTGATAGCTTCTGCATGGTGTGCATCAGTTTTGTCTTGTTTATTCAGATGCACAGTTAAGTCTCCTGTTGCTTTTGTGTGGTACAGAACGATGATTTACACCAGGGTAGAGTTGGTGTGAATATTACAGTCATGACTGCATGGCATGCATTCATGTAAAAGGTTGTGGCGGCCCACCCGGGTGTCTGTCAACGTCTCTGAGGGGATAACTGTCAGATTAAGAACCCTAGGTTAATGTCAATAGATCACAATCTGCCTCCTAGCCTCCATTACACTGCCTGTTGTCCCTCCAACCTCTCCCCGGTGTGGAGAGGAGTATTAGCTGTGAGCCTCATCATGTATTCAGAACTGTAATGGCTTCTCTGTGCCTGCACTGCATAGATTAGCACCGAGAGCCGAAGGGAAGCTACATGTTGGCACAGGCTTTATGAACATTGCCATGATGGATGTTGGGCCCAAGTGTCATTAGTGCTGTTGTGTTGTGAATTCAGCAGTAGATTGCCAGAAAATCCTCTCAGCATGGCTTGATATCCTGTTAGTGTAGCCATGGCACAGGACATGTGCACATGTGCAGTGAAGACTAATTTGCTAATGGAAAATAGGGTGTATTTGTGTGAGTTGCCACTATTAAGTATCCTTTAGCAGTTTTTGTCATTTTACCAGTAACTATCTACAGTGTAATATATACTGATGGTGTGAGTGTGTGGAATGGACTCATTCAGTTCATATGAGGACTAGAAGCAAACACAGTCTTTTATTTTTTCCATATATTGCCTTTACCCTCCCACTCTTTCACACATGGCTAGTCCCTCTGGGCACACCTCTGCTAGCCAAGGTTTATTATCTATTTGACAGAAGGGCTGGCGGAAGGCATTTGAACACCCCATAAATTGTCATGCAGGCTGCAGTGTGATGCCTACCAGTTTCAGTGCCCCAGCAGCCAGGCATATAACCTCAGTGCCAACTCATCACACTGTCATTTGCCGATCCAAGTTGAAACGGTGCAGAGCAATTAACGGCATAGATCATTTACATAGTGGTAGAGCTCATTTCCATAATGTTTCCTTTATTATCTGAGGAAGAAATTAACCCAGGAATATATTTACATACCAGCCACCAATGGTAACAGCTGCTAATTGCCTGTTAGATGATTAATAAGCTTACAGCAGATGCTAATGAATCGAGTACTCATTGTTTCAAAGGTGCACATGTGGCAGGGCATTTTTTGTTTTTTTGTTGTTTTTTTTGTGCTGCTTAATTATAGCCATAATTATGTACTTGTTGCATCATATTTGAAGCAAATACAATCAAATAATGGAAATGATATATCTGAGTGATTGGGTGGCTAATTGTGGTGGAGTGTTGTCACTCGTCGGAGTAATAAAACAGACACGTTCTTTGACATCGCTTTAATTGAGGACATTTTCTGAAGACCTGGACTATTAATGCTGATTGACAGTGTTGTTTTTTGTGTACAACAGAGCAAGAACTCAATTTAACATTCTTAGTAAGTAGGTGTCACCAATAATTTGTAATTTTTATTAACTTTGTATTAAGCATTGTGTATTATATTGACACTAAAATTATGTCTCTAGCAATACTAGCAACATACATACAATGTATGCTACTGGCTTAGGTTGTCCTCCTGAGTTCTCCCATAGCACTACCGTGAAGTTGAGATGGTGGTGGTTTTGAGTGAAATATCTCTGTAGCTGTTAAATGTATCGCCATGAAATTTGTTACAGACATCCATTACTCTCTCAGCGAGTGTTATCATTTTGGTGACAAAGTTAACTGACCTTTCCTCTAGTGCCATCATTGGGTCAAAGTGTGTCCAAAACTTTGTCTTATGATGAAATGCTCGCAAAAGGAGTGACATCCTATCCAGTCCCATCACACTCAACTGTCCTTTTTGTTCTCTGCTAATTAGCAAATGCATACCAACATTGTATGTATCTGCCTGACAATAGTATGTAAGCATTTTAGCATGCTCATATTAGCATGTGGCATTTAACTACAATTTACCAAATTCCCATTTGTTCATTAAAAAAAAGTTGATCCAAAAGGATGCAATATCCAAATAGACCTTTTCATCCTGCATCCTGTACCATGCACACAGCACTGGCAACATTTACACCATGGTATTCCATCATGTTACTGTACATACAGTAGTTCACTTCCAAATGAGTCGGTTAGTAGCTATTGGCTGGCGGTATCTTTGAAATGATGACAGAGGAAGATCACAGTCAATGAGAAGAAATCACTTCATTTTCAAAAGACTGTTTTTGGCCATCCAGCCTCATCAGTGCCACAGTCATACAGTATAGCTGCCTCTTAAGTTGCAAACACACAGCTGGTTCTCTTAGGTATTGCACCTGGCAAGGCAATCAGATATCAGAATAAGATGTTCTCTTTCACCCATTTTTTTACTGCTGTGTAATGTAAATGACAAGATGTTATATTTTAGCATATTATCATACTGTATATGTCTAACTGCAGAGAAACATGCAAATGTGGTGCACCCACATAATTGTGTGTGTGTGTCTGTCACCCTATCTCCAATGCTGTCTATTTTTGGTGCAGTATTATCCTACCCGTCGTAACAGACAGATAAGCTTTGTTTTTTTTTTATAAAAACTGACTCACCAGTCGTGATACAGAACCAAATAAATCCCTTCTCAAATTTACTGTTTTGCATCAGTTATTTCAAATATGCCTTGTACTGTTTTACATTCTTGAGAAGCAACCCCCTCACACACACACACACACACACACACAGTGCCCACATTGCACAGTTACAAGAAAAGTTGCTAATCCCCATCGCTTCTTTCCCAGGCTTTAGTTTACAGTTTAATAAATGACCATGATTTAATTGTACTATAGCACTGCTCTCAGTGATTAGCATGACAGTGTCTCCTAAACCCCTACGCTGCTGTATATTTAATTGTCCCTGTGTTGCCGTGGCTATGCTCTATTTATTTTGCTGCTTAACTAAAACAAAAGGCAGGGTTTCAACTTTAGTGGAGGCTCATGCAATATTGAGCAGAGTGGAAGACTGCACCGCACTCTAGAGATGTCTCCCATACACGCTGCACAAAGCCAAGCAAGTGTGTACTGTATGCCATGTGAGTGCATGTGCTCAGTTGTGTTCGTTCAGTGTTTGTGCCAAGCCTGTGAATAACACAACTTTCAGTCTATGAATAATTTCCTGTGTTTATGCTTTCTTTGCCCTCGGAACTGCTATTTTTCCCTCCTGGCTTTCTTTCACTTCTAATGTAGATTTCTCTCCTCCATCTCCCACACTTGTCTCCCTTTTACCTTGATGATCACTCGGAATCATTATGGAAACATTTGAATATATTTTTCCAAAATATGTTTTTCTATTTGCCATAACGTTCTCGAGTTGGTAAAATGTTATAAACACAGAGACTTTTGTAAGAGCTGTCACTGAAAAAAAGCAAAATAGTTATAAGATCCTATGTAGCTGGTCATTATTTGTTTCTGGATGAGTCACTACTCATCACTACTACGTCATATTATGTTTCACATCAGTGTTGTTCTCTTTAATGCAGGTTTCTATAAAATGGACAAATCAAATCTGTGTCAAAAAAGATTGTCATTGAGCAATCACTCAGTGTAATCTAACTGAAGATGTTTTTTTTATTTCTTACCATCAGTCATAAGCACCCTTGACTGCTGAATGTTTCATTTGAGGTCATCAGGAAATGGATAATTGCCTCACGATGTTGGTGTTTTCAGAAGTAGCTCTGAATGACTTTATTGTTATAAGGGGTGCCCTGAGTTGAGTTTATCGTATGTCTGACAACAACCATAGCACTGACATGCACACCTTTACCTTTTGATTATTGATCAAAGAGACCTTAAATGGGCACGAACGTGGTGGAAAACCTGGAACAACGGGTTGTTTCATATTGTGGGTCTGCGGAAAATCCTTCACAAAAAAAACCACCTTAAATTCTTAATTCTAAACTAGTAAAATTGTGAAAAGTACCAGAATGGTACTTAGGACTGTGGAGCATGAACATAATAGTAATAGTAGGAGGTATTTGTCTACTTTGGCTTGGATTTTACTTTAAGGTTGGATAACGTCCTTGCATGCTAGCTTTAGACAGAATCAACCTTCCAAAGTCATATTAATGTTTTAGTGGATTCATAAGGAAAGTATCTGACAATGGAAGATAAAAGACAAGTTCTTTCTCATAATCTGTTTCAGTATTTAATAATTTGAGTGATATCCTCTGCAATGATTAAACTGGCTTTCAGTCTACATACAGCTGCCTATTTTAGTCTTCAAGCCAGTGAAGCTGCACTTTTCCACCATAAGAGTTTTGAGAGAGGACAGGCTGTGCATGCTTAATGTTAATCCCCTATTTCTGTCACCAGGGGAGCATGAACTTGCCTTTCATTGATCTTGTAAAACTATGAGTTTAAATCTTTTCCTCCCTGTACAAAGTACAGTTAAGTGAACATCTGAGTGTGTTTATTCAAGGACTGCTTGGAAAGAAAATGTGAAAAATAATGAAAATAGACATGCTTACTAAAGTATACAAACTCAATTTACAGGTCATACTGGTGACGCTTACTGCAGTGCATTAACTGTGAATGCTGACGGGTGGATCTTGTGGAACTTAATCTCAGCTCATTAATTTCCAAAAGTTAGCCAGAGTCTGCAAATTCTTGCTCATAAAATATTAATATCAACAAATCTTCAGGGGATCTGTAAGAAAATATCATAGAGGGACCAATTAGGCAGAGCGCCTGAAGAGTTTTACAGTTTGCTCCATTCTGTGGATCTGCACTGAGGTTTACATTTTCTTACATGTTTAACACTTGCACAAGAAACTGCAGTTTGTGGATCAACACATTTTACTGAAGACACGTCCTCTATTTGAAATGTAAATTCCTAATTAAATTTAGTGTCACTAGCTTTGCATGTTATAAACACGCACATACAGAGCCTTGCACTGAGCTGATCCTCAGATGTGTGAGCACATTCTGTATGTATTTATCTGTGTGCTTTTTAACTTGTGGATTATTCATTTATTTATTCAAATGACTACTTATTCATCTGTGCTCCTCTCTTCATTAAAGGGAAGTATGCAGTTAAAAAAACACTCAAGTATGTGCATTGTTTCACAGAGAATATCTAAATGTAATTTCAGAAGTTTGTAATTCTATTCTTTAAAGGCTTTTTCAAAGCAAGTGGTGCTTGATTACACTAAGTGTTGTGCGTACCAAGGTTTGTGACCAGAGCTATGAATAGATTATGCTGGTGATATAAGTGGCCCTGTTTGATTTTATCTGCTATTTATTTTCAAGGAAGCAGACTGAAGTGCAGCCATGTGTGAATAGATCATTTTAAAATAAAGTGAATCAACCTATGTTCGACTTGGTATTTTAGTCTATGTAAGCCTTTTGTCAGCTTATAAATGATCTATTGATGTTACTTTAATTTACCTTTAATTTATTTCTGTAAATATACATTAAATGGTAAAGATGCTACATATTACTAGAAACTGCTCAAGGTCATTGCAATGTTACGGTGACTTGTCCACTGATTAGTCTTCTTGGTGTTCATGTGCATTCGGACCTGAGAACCACCTGTGGTATTCTGCTTCAGACAAGGTCAAGTAAACAGCAGGAAGGAAGACCACCAGAGAGTAAGGCAGCAAAATCTCTTTTCCAGAGACATCCCAAACAAATGTCCGATGTTGTTTGTTATTTAAAAAAAGAATAAACTTGCTTAGAAGAAGATGCCTTAGTGCCTGTGCTGATCGCCATTCACAGAGATAAGATTCCTGTTGTTTTTATAATGCTGTTTTCTTTCATTAATAATTGCTGTGATGTTGCAGCTTTAATCATAGTCATTACAATGTGTGTGGCTATTATAACTTGCAGTACGCTAGTTATGGAGCTGTAGCCCTGACACAGATTTTAACTTGGTGCAGAGGGCCTGCACTCCCACACAAGTGTTTTCACTTATTCTGGCTGATTGCACCTCTGCTCTGGTTCAAGTTAGGAGCAACTATGCTGGGACTTAATGAGTCACTGAACTTGCTCTAAAAATTGGACAAGGATCATCCTTTGTGCAGTGCAAACTCATGTTCTTACCTTATTTAAAAGAAACAATTGATTTTTCTGTCAACCTTCTGTACAAATCAAAAAGAGGTGCACCTCTATTACTAAATATCAAAACAATAACAGAATGTACTGTATATGGCTTCAGTAGTTTGCTTTTTTCACAGTGAGAAGAAAGCCCAGTCTAGGTACTTTGTAGGCAAAGAAATGTTTAAGTGACCAGAAAACTGTAAGTTGTAGAGAACAGCTCTTTTTTTTTTAAACATTCATTGTCTACACATAATTTCCCGTCTCCTGGCTGCTGATGTTTCCCTAATACAACGTTCCACATAAATTTGCCTCCTAATTACAAACATCTGCCAGTGGAGTATGCTAAGTGATACTAAACAGCTAAATCTGTAAAACAAACAAAAGCGGCTGACAGAACTCTTTTGGCTGCGCAGTAAAACGTGCTCGGCTTGAAAGCCATAACACCGTCATCTGTGCAGTTGGCCCCGTCTTCAATCAAACCTCTGACACAATGATTTGTCTGCCTCTGATCTTAATTGGTTGCATGACGGAGCCAAGCTCAGGGTTAATTCTCCACTGGCACTGTGTCCTACTTATAGATATTGCTTTGGCAACATTACTTATTCTTTCAGCATTTTCTTTCTCTTATCCAGTGAGTGCTTGTTCAATAGGATGCTAATGGGAGGGTTGTGTGTGTGCTTTCAGGTATTGTCTGAAGGCCTATTGCTGTGTTCTTAAAAAGGTACAGAAGGATGAGAGCAGGATACCACAAAGGAATATCCACAGTCAGGGTCATATGAATCATGTAGATGGTCTCTGTGTTGTTATCTATTCCTCTGGTGCAATCACGGTTCAGTGAATGGGATGTTAAAGTCTCAACAACTGTTGGATAATGCCATTTAATTTCATACAAATGTTCATGGTTCCCAGGAGATGAGTCCTGCTGATTTGGTGATTTCCCCACTTTTGCATCCAACACCACCATGAGTTTTTTTTTTTTTTTAAATGTCTTGATGGCTTTTGAATGGATTCCCCTAAAATTTGGTTCACATGCTCAGGACGAATTCTGTGAACTTGCTGATCCCCAGACTTTTCATCTAGTACCTTCATCATGTAAAAATTTTACTTGTTCAAGAATTTGCTTATGACCAAATACTTACTAAACTAAATGACTTCCCTGTCAGCCAAAAGCTATACACATCTGAGATTTGAGTTTAGTGCTAGTTAGCGAATGTTAGCATGCTATCACACTAGATTAAAATAGCAAAAAGAGT
>NW_018127952.1:1382556-1388313 GCF_001952655.1 Monopterus albus
TAGACCAAATCATGGCTGTGCATTGTGCCTAAATGCAACATCACAGAGCTGCTAGCATGGCTGTAGACTCATAGACTTATTGCACCAAGAAATCCCTGTATGTTGAATTTGAAGTTGAGCTGTAGTGGATGGTTTTGTGTTGTGCTGAATGGCATAGCTGCTGCTTTTTTAAACTCAAGTTCAACTCAAAATATTGAGCTGTTAGGAAATTTGACCTTATTATTGGAAACTATAACACAATCAGAAAAAAGATTTTTATAGGTTAAATCTCAGGATTATTAAATGCTTCGGTGTCCTGATGTTTCCCCTTCCATGGTGTGCTCTATTACTATTATTCTTGGCTCTTTTGATAGTTAAAGTGTAAGATTAAAGTATCCCCTGGGGGCGTTCTGATATCACCGAGGCTGGACTGTGGAAAACAAATCCCCTCATTTTGACCCTGACTCTCTCGACCTCCACATGACTGACAGTCGAGAAAATGTGTGTGAAACTGTGTAGCAGTTGAACTCATGCTTCTATTAACTTTTGCCACTGGCAGCCATAGTAGAAACACTTGATAAGACCCCTCCCGCTGTCACATGTTTCCCATTTGGGATGTTGTTAAATCTTGGCCAGTCATGTCACTTCACATTCAACATCTCTGTAACTGATTATACCAATTTATAAAGTCTGCAGCTCTTGACAGTGAGGAATTTCATACTGATCTCTGCCTAACCTGTCACCCGTTTACGGACATGTAAGCTCTTTGCTTTGCCTCATACATTTCACTGATGTTCCTGGACAAAGTGCAGTCAACTGTAAACTACAAATTTGGAAACATCCAGCCCTCTTGAGGCCTGTGGAGTTGTAAACGCTGTTATGTCACTTAGGGAACTGATGCATTTATATGTATATGTCAGATGCGCACACTGTCTGATTAAGCATCAGAGGGGGGTACAATAATGCATTCTATCCAGTGGAGGACACAGGCTAGAGCTGTATGACCATTACTTTGATTTGCTCATGTCTTTGAGGAGACCAGAGGTGAAGGTGCAGAGAGAGGTTACATTAGATGTCTATCAGAGGGTCAAAATGGCAGGTGCCAACTTCTGTCCCTCCTGCAAGTGTGTGTGTGTGTGTGTGTGTGTGTGTGTGTGTGTGTGTGTGTGTGTGTGTGTGTGTGTATGTTCACAGATGTAGTTGGCATTTCTCCAGGCCATTCTGCCCTTGGCTAATGACAGACCCAGGGAGGTGGGTAGGTAATAGCTTTCCAGTACCTGCTTATTCATCCAAAATCCTTCACTTAAAGGACGAAGAAGATTAAGTCCCACTCAGGTGTCCCACTTCCCCTAAACCTGCTGACCTTTGCTGATTGACTCGTCAATACTGAGCCAACTTGCTGCTTCTGGAGTCAGACTACCCTGCACAGCAGAACTGAGTGGCTCACCTTTGACAAATGAAGACAAATGCCTTTGGAAGGCTGCCATTTTTAGAAAATGTCTTTTCCCTTCCCCTCCTGTTAATCACTCTGAACAACAAGGATTTCACTGTCTTTATGTGAATGATGAGTGCTAAGTGGGAGCAAATGTGCTGTGACAACAGCTTTTGGGAAAGGGAAATGGGATGGAATAACTCCGGATGTGAGGAGTTGTGTTAAATGTGTGAAAGGTACTTTTTGGCTCTTTGGGGATTCAGATTGTTGGGCTGCATAAACCGTACTGCTACAGCTGATTGGTGCTGACCTTTTTGGATGATAGAGCAGCATGATGCCTGTGTTGCACTATGGTATACAAAGGTGCAGAAAAGGAAAAGTACCAAATTGCACAATAGGTTTTATAATCAAATGAAACAAAAGCTGCATGTTTTTTGAAACTGCATGTCTGTTTTCCATTTTTTTTGTATTCATTTTTCATAAATTATGCCAGATCTTTGCTATTTAAATGAAAAATATTTTACATATTTTTATCTAAATAAGTATAATAAGAAACAAGGTAGATTGAGCTTACTGTACACACACACACAAAGTCTGTGTGAGTGCAATAATATCATCTTGTCCTTGGGAGCCTCTGACTACAGCAAACAATGTTAGACCTGCACTCTCTCTGGCATCCTCTGCCTTTCCTTGACAGCAGCTGAACACACCATCTGTAAGGCACAGAGAGAAAGAGACATTCTCATTGAAAAGTCTGGGCACAAGCAAACAAGGAAATAGCTTGGCTGTGGTCGAACCTGAAAATAATGGAAAGAGCGCACTTTCAATTTAGCCATTTCTGAGTTTTTTTTTGGGAGGGGGCGTTGTGTGGCCCAAGGCAAACCAAGGTAGATGGCTTGGAAATCGACTGACAAAGTAACACTGAAAATGGAAGCAAGTTATAAATAAACAAGCTGCAATATCCTGTGTTATGAATATATAATTTCTGCCTGTAATAGCAAATGCAGCCTTACGGATAGACTACAAACGGCTCAGAGAGCAGTGATGTTTTGATTGCAAATAGAACTCCTACTGAATTATTAAGGCACCAGCAGGCAGGTATCTCTCTAGTCAGGTGATCAGCTCTGCTGTCCACCAACACCTGTGTTGGTGCCTGGGGTTATTCCCATAATTCCCATAATTTTTTTTTTTTATCCCAGCGAAATGAAAGCAGGTCATGGTTCAACTGCAATATTTACTAAGAAAAATATGACACTGATTTGTAAATTCATTTTGAATAGTAAACATAGGCACTTTTGATGTTCTACCATTTGTTTAAAAGGCTAAAAATTTCTCAGATGGGATAAATGTGTTATTTAAATTGTATACTTTTGTGTTTTGGACTGTTGATCAGGACAACTTGAGTAATGTGAAGATGGCAACAAAAATTATGAAAAATTTAGATTATTTTTTATACCATTTTCTGGCCTTTAACTGAATAATCATTAAACAAAGAATAATAGATGAATTGTTAGTTAAGGCTAAGGTCAACCATTGACCACAATGTCACTCCTGAGCTCTCTGTCTCCTCATTTCCTGTTATTGCTATACTATTGGCTGTTCAATTAAGGCACAAAATGCCCCAAAACATCATAAAAAAGTCATAGCAGTTACTGTATATCTGGCTGACCTTAAACAACAGGTGATGTGATTATTGATACCATAACACAATAGATATTATCATCTTCTTTGGCCTGTGACACACCAAGCTGACGTTTGGCCGTTGGCCAATGTCCCTGTTGGTGAGCGACTGCCACCCTCATCTTCGCAGTGTGTCCTGCACCATTGGCACTAGTTGGACCCTGTCGGTGGCTTTTTGGCTGATTCAACATGTTGAATCGGCGCTGAGCCTTGTTGGGGAGAGAGACCACTCTGATTGGCTGTTCAGATTAGTGAATCATCGCACGAGAAGAGAACCTTTTAGAAAAGCCCCTTCAGCCTGTTGCTGTAGTACCCATTATTTCACCCATTTAGTGTAGTTTCTTTGTTTTTTTTTGCCTCCACAAACTCCCTTTCTTCTTCCACAACCAAAAGATAAAGGGCAGAGAACGGCAGTTAACATTTGTACCTTCATATTATATATATTCTCAATTGGAAGCAGCTATAAACAGCAGCTATATTGAACAAGCGGTGTTTTGTTTATAGCTTATACGCCCACATTCTGGTGTGTCCCTGCCCTTTAGTCATGTTGGCCATTGCAAACAGCAGTGTAAATCATGTGAACAGTGCTGCTTATATTAACTCATTGTGAATGTTACGTGGAGCCAGAGTATATCTGAATGGTTTGAGCATATGGGACAAATGGAACAGCTGCTAATGTTAGTGACTAGTTGTCAGTTCAATTCGATAAATGAGTGCAGCTTCAAATAACTGTTGAACTTAAATTTAACTTTTGTATTGCCAACCTAAGATAGATGGGTTTCGGTTTTATTAGGTTAATTAAAGTTGTGATTAGATCATATTTCAGCTCATGTTTGAGAATTCTCATTATCGAGAATTTCAGAATATTCATTGGTGGGAATTACCCAGACATTTGAGCACATATGTAAATTTTTACCACTAAACATTTTGTTTTTGACATACGGGCTTAAAATAAAAAAAGCCATTTCCTGTGGTGCCTCCAACAGGAAAAGACATTTTTTGTGTGTCTTCTTACTCTGTTGTCTACATTATGAAAAACCTGTGTGACGAATTGCAGTAGTTTGTGGCTAGCAATGTCAAATTAACATCTTCCAGATGAACAGCTCAGAATTAGCAGAAATGAACAATCTACAGTATGCATGCAGTATGAAGGTGATTGTTTTCGTAGATGCTTCAGTGCCTGCTCATCTTTTCACAGGAAATGCCTCTGGGTTACTTATCCATGTAAACATCACTGCCTGCTTGTCATGTGGTAAGAGTGCTGTGGCCTTGCATGCTTACCTTGTCTGTTCCACTTCCTGCCATTGCAAAGTGGCAGAGAAAATCAAGTCTTTTTCCACCCTGATAAGCAAATCAGTAAGTTTTTCTGTTTTCAAAGCAGGGCCTATAGCAGTAAGCAAATTGTCAGGGACACATCATTGAGTCAGCCTGCAAAAGGTCACCAATACCACATTGTATTTAACAACCTAAATGTGAAATGTTGAGGAAATTAATGGTATTGATAGCGACAGTTAAAGTTTATGGCACATTTCATTATCAAGGTGGAAACACTCAAATACAAATGGTATACTTGTTTCAACATTTCTAGAGCCACATACCATGACATTATCCTATTATAGAGACCAGTGGCAAGCTAGTGGAAAAACATTAAATCAAACTGCATACTCCATTCCCTCCATTTTCAGTCGCAGCCGTCAGTTCCGGTTTGTCATCAGTACTCCAGGTCTTCCTCCCTGTTGATTTACATTTCATCATGAATAACCTTTTCTTCAAGTGACATATAAAACAGTGTAATGAAACAGAACTGCATTCATACCCGGCGCATTCAAATTCATTAGTAACCCAACATTAACACACCACCTTATGTGATAGAGCAGAAATGCATGTTTTATGATGATGGCGAATGGTGGACTAACAGTGCTGTAAAGGAGCCTGATGGGAGGCCATAGCCACAGAGACCCACTCTGGAGCAGACCATTGATTTTCTCTGGTGTTCTACTGATACAGCATGTTTTTCTTCCACTGCAGCCTGCTAATCTCCGGCCCATTAGGGAGATGGGCTGGGGCACTATACTGTAACTCTCTGAATGGATGTTGTGATGTGGGATCATTAACTATTTTTAAAGGTTTTATTGGCTGATCCTAAATCATTTCTGTGTGTGTTACTTTGACATTGGACACCTAGCATGCACAATAAGGTAGGGGAGCAGAAAACTGAACCAACTTGTCTTATTGCAGGTGTTGTACTGGTCACTCTTAGGTTGATTTGTACTGTACCATTATATATATAAAGAGACCTGACAACTGGGGTTCAGATTTGATGATAAAGATGCAGCAGCCAAAACCAAGCTGCCACGGCTTCTTCTAAAAATAAATAAATAAATAAATAGTTGTGGTGAAAGTGGGTAATACATGAAACTGTTATTGTCTATTATAAGTATGGAAATTAGTATACATTTTCACAGGAAAAAGCATCAATTTACAAGAAAACACTTCACCAGAGGACCATTAACATACTGCTGCCTTCCAAGCCTTGCTTCAGTTCATAGTGGGTCATTTCTTATAATGAATTGCTGAATTACAAGGAGTGTTTGCTTGTCAAATAGGAAACGGTAATGATGATGAAAAACGAACAGCAGCAGAAAACAAGTTGCATCTTACCCTGC
>NW_018127952.1:1388335-1393547 GCF_001952655.1 Monopterus albus
CTCTGTCACACACACACACACACACACACACACCATGAGCTTATAATCAGACATTTATTCCATAAACAATGCTGGAACTGACTTGGGATTTGCCTAACAATGTCTCATTACTAGTGTATGAGTTTCTTCTTTTTTCCTTGAGATAATGCAATTTGTCAAGGAGAGCAGATGAGGGAGGGAGTGAGTGTGAGAGAACGAGGGGTGGGGGTGGAGAAAGGGGAGGAGGACAAAAACACTTATTAATTTGCAAGAAATGGAATTAGCAGCAGGGAGCTAGAAGCGGTGGACTTTCTAATTTTACCCTTGCCCCCATGTGCTGATGGTAAATGGAGATTTGTCACACTCCACTTGGCTGGCTACCCAGCTTGATGAGCTGTCTCTCTTGCAGAAGCCCTGCTCAATCTCTAGCATTAGCCACAATGCCAGCGCTCACATCACTGCCACAGCCCCACAAAGTCGTCAGGCAGTGGGTGGAAGTGTCATCAGAAGCCACATTTCACTGGTGACACTGAATAAAAAGGAGGCTGTAGGAGGCAAGGGATACAACCTGTGAGCTTTGTGTCTTTGTGCTGGAGGATGGATAAATGAATGCTGAAATGCATGGATACACAGACTGATAAGGATATGGATAGACACACGGGTGATATAAACAAAAGACAAATCATAATTGAGACATTTTCCTCAACATAGTGTCAGTACATTATGTTGCTTGACAATGTGCGAACATTCAGTCACACCTATGAAACAAAGTTCTAAGTAAGTATATGGTAGGCCTTTAGTAGCGGAAACCTCAAAATGAGTGCAGCTACACTGCATAAACCACATGCTATTGTTTTTCATTCAAAAGTTGAATAAATAAAATGAAGAGATGAACACTCCCTCTAAAGGAGCCTTTTCATGTTGGCACAAAACCTCAGTAGTCACCACAAACCTGAGATATACAGAACTTTGGTAGATAAACAACATAACGACATTGGTAGTGTGGCCATTTAGAGTTGAAACAATTAGAGAAGTAATCCATTTGTCAATCAACAAAAATTTGCTACAACTAGAATCAAAGGTCAAACTATTATTTTATAGTAAACAGAGCATGTTATGTTTTGGGGTGGTGTTCAGGGAAAACAGGCAGTTTGATTAAGTTTGAGAACTACTGAGAACATTTTCAGTTTTCAACTATTATCTGACATTTAATAAGCAAAATTAATTGAAAAATATTTAATTCCAAATTCAACTCGACACGTAGTCCAGCATTAATTTCAGCGTAAAACTGTTTAATGTATATTCTCAAAAAGCTTGCAACACATAAAGATTGAAAATAGTACAAACTGCAATAGGTTACTCAATGGCAGCATCATTCAATAATGTACGCACTGTGCAAGCACTTACAGTCTCAAACAATTAGGCCCATCTTTGGATTGAACTATGAAGCACTGGGAGAAACTCCTCAATCTCAATCCACACTTAACATTTTTACCACAATGGGAACTTAACGAGCCATTACCTGAAACTTCCCATACCTGTAATCTGGCGGAACTTGAAGGGCTGATGTGGTCCATTTTGCTTTGCTTTTCCATTGTATTTTCCCTTGTGTTGTCAGTCACCATTTACACAAGGGCAGGGCTGCACTCCGCAAACGCACACAGCTGAGCAAAGAGCGGTGAGTCCAGGAGTGCAATGGCCAGTAATCATGCCTACAAATCTGTCAGTAACTCAGACTGTATGAGCAGTTTATCGAACAGCTGTTCAACAAGCAAAACACAATCTTTCAGAAATGTAGCATCTTTGCTGCCTTGCTTGCTGCAATTAACTTGTTGAAATATCGGGTTTACCTCTAAACCAGCAACGGAAGTCCCCGTTATAGGGGTGTTGAAAGTTAGCTCCCAGAACTCATCTCCAGAGTGCAAACAAAAACAGAACCCTGGAAAAGTGGTACAAGTTCCATTACGGGTCCTTAGGTTCCCATAGTGGAAAAGGCCTAACAGTTACCCTCTGGTTTAAACACATAACGGGAGAAAACATATGTATAGACATGGCCGAACATGAAAAATCTTTTACATAACTGACCCATGAGCTCCCTGGCTGTAAACATAGCTTATAAAAATCTTTTTTTTTAGTTCTGAATCTACTAAATGGAAAATTTATGCTTAAGGGAGCCTTTAGGTTCAACTGAAATAGCTAATTTATTTTGTGAAATATAAATCAATCAAATAATATGAAAAAAGTTTTTGTGATGACTTTGCAGAAATGCACAGCCTTAATGAATAGACAGGCAGAGAGACAGCGCAGTCCACTAGTGCCCATGGAGCAGCAGGCACAATAAACAACATGCTGTTAAATAGGAACACCGATCAATAATACTCTCACACACACACAATCCCCTGGTGAGATCATCCAGGAGAAAATAACCTGCTAACCCTGCAGCCCCTCCTTGTGGGATTACTTTTCAAAGAGGTCGAAGGGCACAGTCAGTGATGTGGCTGACAAGTATGACCTGCCAGATAATAGTTATCCCAGCTGTGCTTAGATGAAATGCTGCCTTTGCACCCCCTGCCCCAGTTGCTTTGATACATCAGTTAATGTATCCGTCATGATGTGATCAACTGTTGGCAATTAAGATGTAGTTTTGGATCTGCTATTACTTTCCAAATCCCTCCTTCCATCTGTAGCAAATCTGTGTGTAAAAATGATCACAGTGTGCTTTCAGATATTTGGTTCTTTGTTACCACACTCCTTTGCATCTGCACAAGCCCTCACTAGAAAAAAAGGGGGGTCCTAACATTGTCATACAGTGCTTTAATTGGAAGCATCAAAAGCAAAAAGAGAGGGTGTGTGTTTATCATCTGGATGTATTCCTTATTTTGCATGGCTATGGTTTGTTTATCCATTTGCCAAAGTTCCCCAGGCCTGGGTCAGGTCAGTCTGGCTCCATCACTGATTAGGAAGCAACTGAACCACACACACACACACACACACACACACACACACAAAGTGCCTGCAGGTCTTGCCTGGTGATAAGAATCCCGATGTGTCTGACAGCAAGGCTGACTGCAGAGTGTGAGGGAATTAGAGGGATTAGGGGGTTATAGAGTAGTGTGATAGCCTCTGGGATGACGGAGGGATTAGACCGATTATCTCACTCTCTCTCTCTTAGCCAGGCAGACCTAGTCTGGAGCTGAAAGCTGCCAGATGTGGCACCTACTGTACAGATAGAGGGAGGAGGAAACAACCTGAGGGAAGAAGAGGGAAATGTGGAACAAAGAAAAAAAATGGGGGAGCAGCAGAGGTAAAGTGAGGGATGAAAAGGAAGGAGAGTGGGGAAACAGGAAAAAGTTATAAAGAAGAAAAAAGAAGATCAACGAGAGAAATGAGAGGAAATTGCACGGGGAGTGACGGGCAAAGTAATGATAGTGGAAGAAAAAGAGGGACAGGGCTCGCGATAGGAGGCAGAACTCCCTGTTGGCTTGGCTTCACTCTCATTCCCTCCAGCACACATTGACTCCCTGCTTGGCTTAATATGGGATTTCATCAAGGTGGTTCTTAGACCAGCTTTACATTTTAATTTGCAGATTTTGCTGGCAGTTTTAGTCCATACCAGGGGCTGTATACAGTGTGTCATCTACTGTTTGCACATTTCTCAGCAGTAGGAATACGATTTGAGGCCACACTTTGTTTGCTATTTCACATATAGTAATTGTTTGGTGACATTCATATTCAAAGCAACTCAATCTCCCATAACTGCATGTTGAAATAGCCAGAATATTCAGATGATGTTGTGTACCAAAAGAATCATGAGAGACAGGTTTTATGCCAACATTCATTAAATTCTCACTTTATACTACATGTATTAATTTCATGTCAAGAACAAAACATATTAATAGTAAGTCCTGATGTAAAGTGTGAAACCCTAATGTGAATCTCCCGCCTCGTTTCACAGACGACGGTGAAGAGCTGTTTTCTACTTCAGAGTGAGTTGTGATAAGGGGCTTATAGTAGTGTCTGTCTGTCTTGTACTGCAGTTTTCTGAGTTGGCCAAATTGGAGTGGGCTGGGTGTGAAAGCATTGCTTTGTTAAAGACGTGTGATATGCTGGTTACAAGAGCTAAGCTAAACTAAGTGGAACTAATGAGCGGCGGCTCCACTTTGGTACCAGTCTGAGGTACAGCCTGTGAAACCACACAATGTATTTTGTACAAACACACAGTGGCCTATTCTGTGTACACACATTTACGTCATACAGTAGAAAATGAATGTTAATTTGCCTAATTGCCAAATTCTATGTTTCTAATGTTTGTAATCATGATAAAATGATTGTGGCATTAGCCCTTTTCCATTGTACGAATTTAAGGTTGTGCTTCTGTTTCCACTGTTCTTTGCCTGCATTTGGTGGGAGTTAGGGTGTGGATACCTGAAGTGAGCCCAACGGGACCCATGGGCTAGGTTTGAACAGAAATTTTTAAATTATGCTTGGGTTAGGACACGTAGGTCAAACTTTAGTCTGGACGGCTGAAGCACCCAAATGTCTGCTTTGTTCTGTCGTTCATGAATGTATTTGTTCCTTTAACACTACAATTAAACTAGCACTAGAGAGAAGCCTGAAAGCAAACCATTCTGCTCCTCCAGCTCCTCCAGCTCCTCTCTCTGCCTGCCATGTTACAACCCATCAAGCCATTCACCTACATCTTTGTTGTGTTTGCTGTCTCAGCTAATGACTCAGGAACTTTCTGGCCTGTGAGCAGAGCATATGAACAGAGTAGAACGGTCAGAATTTCTCTCCCGCTCAAGCTCACACCAAGCCACTCCGCTCATCAACTCAGATTGCACCCTGCGCTGCTCAAATCACAACCACTCACTCCAAAAAAGACAGAAATAATTTTCATATATTTCACTTTTAACTTAAATTGTAGCCTTACATCCCAAAGAACTAAAGAACAATGTTACAATTAGGCCTAGGTAACAAGGAATATAACACAAAGTCATGTGTAAAATTCAACAAATAGGTCTAATTAAATAAAAATATACAGTTGTTGGTCTTTGGTTCTTGTTACCATTGCTAACTCTGAGAGGTGAGACAGTCCAAGTAACTTCAAAACAGTGCTGATTTATTCAAAGGATCACAGGTAAAATTACCATTACACGCTCAGGTATCTTGTACCTCCAAACTGCTCGCAGGCAGATGTAAGATGAAAGACCCTGAACCCACCAGGCCTATACAT
>NW_018127952.1:1393601-1410753 GCF_001952655.1 Monopterus albus
CTTTGCAGCTGGTCATAGCAGTAGTCAAAACATGAAGCAAATCAATGTGTGTGTGTGTGTGTCTGTTGATTAAGTGGTGTGTAACTAAAAACATTCTCACAGACTTCTAGTAACATGTCGTGACTTAAACATAAGAACATATTATGGCTAAGGCTACAGTTATACACATAATAATAATAATATTAAACATCCTGTCTGCTGACAGTCATCAACTCTTCTCTCTAGTTATCCTTGACCAGATGTACCCTGTAGAAACTCATAAGCATGACTAAGCATTTAACAGTCTAACTAGACATCCTATCTCCACTAAACATTTCTAATACATAAATTATCTATCCAATTTCTATCTGACCAACAATACCTAACACAGTACAACTGTATGGCCTTTCACTTTCCTTTTTAAAGTACTTTAGGAACTTCATTACTGAGCTCGCAATGGCTGATTTTTGACTGAAAAGTGTAGGATGACTGTGCAAGACACATACATTCTGAGTCAGGCTTGGGCATGCGTCAGGCTCATGGTGTGAGCAGTATCAGAGTGAAATTGCAGCAGGAGATGGTGTGATGCTCCATCCCTTTTAAAAAAGCCGCTCTGCGTTCTGTCCAAAATGCACCCCGCTCACATGCTCTGCCTGTGAGTCAGCCACAGCGATATCTTCCAGCAGCTAATACTAGTTTGAAGCCTTGGTGAGAGAGGAGGAGGAGTTGACCAGCATATTCACATATTAATTGACAGTTATGAGCGCTCACCCCTGGCTCTGATTGGTTAGAAGGGCGAGGCTCACTCAGATACTTTATAAGGCAATTTCTCTGCACTGCTGCCAGAATGCTCAATGAGTCTAGGTCACATAAGCCTTTGACAGCACCTCTCCACATTATTATATGTTCTGGAGCATATTTCATCTAAAAATATCACACACTGTAGCTTTTACATGAACTGTCAAGCCATTGCACATCCACACCCTAAACTTTTAATTGTGACATCTGACTGAAGAGCCTGCATTCTGAGTCCTTTGTTCACACTGGGGCCATGCCAACAATACAGTAGAGTTAGTGATTTATATGGTAGCTTCTAAATCACAACACAGTATTTTAAATGCATCATAAAGAAGGGGGGTGTTTGGAGGTCATGTAAAATCACACAGAGTAAGAACAAAGGCCATTTAACACCGAATTTGTTCCTGAGGTGGTCACATGACAGCTGTATTTCTAATGACGGTGACTTTGTTCATAGTGTATAAACTGTCCCCGACAGCCTTCAGACTCCTTCTTGTGAAATCCTCATTTTCCATTTGCTTGCATGTGTTATATGTTTTTGTATGTGCTGCAGACAATAGGGCTTTTTACTGAAAATTTCAAATGCCATAAGCGTGAGAAAAATATTTTATATTCAGTCTGTAATGATCTGTCCAGAGAATTATAGTATATACTGCAAGTGAATCAGGCTGTGCCTTGTACCCTTAAACTGCTCTCTCTCTCTCTCTCTGACCCTGCATGCTCCTTTGACTTGATGCTAAAACCAAATTGAGGGAACCAGTGCTGACTGGACAATCATGACACCAAACTATCTGAAAGTGATGTCTAGAAGCATTTTGGATTTGTCGCCTTAGATGAAAAATCACAAATGAAGGGCGCTTGCTACCTGTTTAACCTTTAACATTATGAGGACAACAAACATAAGTCAGCTGTTAGTAGCCTGCTAATAAAGTGAAAGTACTGTAATGCAGTGTCTGGATGTGACTTGATTTCTAATTCTGAAACTCTGGCAAGGTAGTATTCAGTATAAATGAATGTGTTGGTCTAATTCATGTTACTGTAGTACTCTTGTCCAAGACTGACAGGCAAACAGTCTTTGTATCATTGCTGAGTATTGCTTAATAAAGCAATGACTGCGGGCTGTATAGTGTTACTCAAGTCAAAGAGTTACATCATTTGAAGAATTGTGTAATTATAATTTAAACTAAATTATAACCCATCACAGTTGACTTTTAACCAATAGTACTTGTGTAACCTTGTGTTTCTCTTTCTTTGTCCTTTATGCATATGCTGAACATCTTGAGTAACATGCTAGTGTATAACTTGGGGTTTTTACATACTGTCTGCTGCTGATTATACTTGGAGTGACTTGAGGTTAAAACCTTCATAAAGTCTGATCAAATCTTATCTGGTTCATGACATGCAGAGCAGTACACGTGACATGACTTTTTTCTGTTCTCAACACTTGTGTCTTCTCACACTCCTAGTGGTGGCTTACACTGCCTAAATACATATGTTCACAGGGAAACTGAACCGTTATATCTTATACAAAAGCCCACAAAGCCAAAAGCCACAAGTAGCAGCCTTTTAAAACCCAGAGCTCTCATCCTCCTCCTCCTCTTCCTCCTGCTATAGCTGCACTAAAACTGTTTATGCTTCAAACACAAACCTGCCCAAATCATTTTTACAGTGCAAAATGTGCACTCCTACTTTGCACTGTTGTATCAACAGCTTAGCTTTTAAACAAATGTTAAATGAATGGTTTCTTTTACTTTCTCATTCTGTTACAGAGCTTTTGTCTCAGCCCGGATGGCTGACGTGGAAACAGTAACACCACATGGAGTTGTGGGTTACTGTATTCTCCGGTGGCTCACATCTACACAGGATGTGCTGACAGAGCTGCTTGGAGGTTCTTTTGTGGTGAAGTGGATAGATTGTTTCCGTGCAGTGTGCGTGTGTGTGTCTGTGTGTGTATGAGCCGGTCTGTGCGCTGTAAACAAGATTTGCTTCAAACCATGGCCGACAGAGTGCTCCTGTGTGTATGACGGCTACACACAATTTTTTTTTTTCCACGGGTAATTGGGTATGGTGGGTTGTCATGGCAACTGTTGCGCTGTTGTTCACTATGATTCTTTTCCTTTTTCTTCTCAATAAAGAAGAAGCAGAATGCAAATTGGCTCCCTCTACCAGCCAAAACTAAATTAGATAAACATAACTGGAACTAGTTGCAAATGGGAGGAAAAAGTAGAAAGTTGTTTATGCTTCCAAACAGACAACTTCCACACAAATATAATGACAAAAGCCCACACAGGAACATCGAGCGTTTTTCTATTAATTCATGTGCCGTTGTTATGGAGGGAATTCTTGACAACCAAGTACAGAAATATTTTGAACAAGTACAAATTAGAACACAGTAGGCCAGTGCATTTCTATTTGTATTTTGATAGGCCTTTGGTTTATGAATATTTTATTTTCTAAAACTAAATTGTATGTATTCATCAAAAACGACCAGACTGAGCAGAAAGAGCAACATTCTTCTTCTTATGCCACATGAGCCTTCTTTTCTGCATGTTCACATGTTCTTCACACATGTGCCATCTGCATGTTTGACCTAACCTCATTTCACCTAAACATAACCTATCCATTATCTTTGATCTGTGCATGTGCAGCTCTGTCAGAAGTGTCAAGGTAAACTAACTGAAAAGTCAGAATGGAAGCAGATGAGTTTTTTCTTATCTTCCCACCGCTAAGTTCTGCAGTTTGCCTCTGTGCAACGCACCAGAATGTGGTCACACATACACACATAGACAAGCATTGCAAATTGGTTCGAAGACTATTTAGGTCTTTCATTTCTGATATGTCATTGTGTGTGATTGTGGAGCCGTGTATGCATGTGGTCACTGATGTGTGCAGAGAGCAGACGTGCTCTTCTTGTCTGGCTGACGTGGTTGTAAGCCACTATCGGCTGCTTGGCGGAGCTGTGAGTCAAAGCTACAAAACAAACAGCATTAACAAAAACAGTCGTCAATCACAATCATCAGTTGTATGTTGTGATGATGTTTTTAAGCAGTTGTTTTGACATTTACTGAGCAGCTGTGTTGACAAGTCAAAGTTCCACCAAAACACTGTAAGTATTCTAATAGAGGAATTATTGTCTTTGTAGTGGATTCAGAAACAGTTGGTTAGGGCTGCAACTGATTATTTTCTTATTTGATTAGTCATTTAGTCCCAAAAATGTCAAAAAAAACTGTAAAAAAAAAGAAAGAAAAAAAGCCTATTACAATTACCAAACATCAGTTTGACATATTCAGTTTGCCTGTCTGACCTTTGGACCAAAACCTAAAGAAACTTTGTTTAATATCATAGAAATCGAATTAAACTGGCACATACATATGTTTGTAATCTAGAAACAGTGTATGTTGCCATTTTTGCATAAAAAACAGTCTCAGCAGTTAATTACTGACACGGTGTCCATTAATTTTATTGACCAATTGTTGCTACTTTAGAATAAATAATTTTTGTTAAAATTCTAATACTTTAACAGCAAGAATGAGAGAAACAGACAGAGGAAGAAAGACAAGTCAGAGAGGTGTGGAGAAAATAGGCTACCCCTACACAATTGTATAACTGTGACCTATAATAGACCGCAACCAAGACAAAGAACAAAAGTGGGATGGAAACTGAGTGTATGTATGTGAGTGTATCTCTGTGAGCACTCACACGCACACACACACGTACACATCTGTGGGTGTGTAAAATGTGCATCGATGTGCAAGATGACACACTGTGTTTCGATGTGGAAAATAGAGCAGGGGAGGTGTGTGTGAATGTGCATGTGTGCACACATGAAGCATACACCTGCAAGGTTTAGATGTATTGGTTTCCGTTTTTTTTTTTGCAAACAGCGCTTCATTGAATGCATTGATAGCACATTGTTTTTGCTGGGCTGCTCGCCCACAAACCCGCAATGACAATCTCATGGCTAAATTGTCAGCATCAGTACATTAGAGGGATTATTCATCATATTGTTTTCTGATCAAGATGGATTACTCTTTATCAGGATTCAGGTTCAGAGATATGAAATCACGCCCATGCATTTGATGAGGCTGAAAGATTTTAGACTGAGATCTCTGTGCCTTATTGAATTTCTCAGGGGTGGATCAAATTACGTGCAGTAGGCTTTTGCCTTTTCATTTTGTCTGTTTGTGTTATTTGTCTTGTAAAAACAGAGTAGCATTCTCACAGCTTTTGGGCACCTTTTATATCTATTGAGGGGGCATAAAGCACAAACATCCCAAAAGCCAGTCTGCTCATTTGTTTTAAATTCCTGGGCAAAAAAAAATCCATACAGTTGCAATTCCCCTCTCTGCCTGTGGATTCCTTTCACTTATCCTTCTGAGCACATTTACTTGCTGCAGCATAGAGAAAGGAAAGCAAATTGAGCCTTAAATCTAAACATGTGACATCAGAAGACAAACTGGCAGTGGAGACAGGCGCTGGACCACCCACAAGCACTGTGGCTTCCCTCTAACTGAATGTGGACTGAATTAGATGCTGCCTCAAACCGTTAACCCAGAGCTTTTATTAACCACACTAGAACCAAATGCATCTGCGGCTTGTTTTGACTTTTTCTTTTGAGCGTGTGTTTTCAATATTGAGGAAGCTGCATTCAAATGTAAGTTGTTTTTTTGTGTTTGTTTGCTTTTGAGGGGTCTTGAAAATGGAGAGTGAATAACACATCATGTGTATTCAGATGCAGAATGTGTGAGATGCGAGGATGGAGTTGTGTGAGCCATTTTGAGACAGTTTTCACACAACTTATTACTAAGCATAAGAATAGGATAATCACTTTATTTGGCCAAGTATGTTACACACAAGGAAATTTTATTTGGTACAAAACTGAGGCAGCCATCTGGGGCGCCAACTCACACTGATGATTAGAGCCATTGGGGGCAACTTAGGGTTCACTGTCTTGCCCAAGGAAACTTCGACACGTGGACTGCAGGCACCATAATTCAACCTTCTGGTTGGCAGACGACTGCTCTACCCACTGAACCCCAGTCGCCAACATGTGTACTTTTGTGAGCCAGTGTTAGACAGAATGTTTCTAAACTATGTGTTAATGAAAAATGTCATGCTAACAGATATTTTGAAGGTGAGGTGGGTATGCTGTCTCTGCTTCAGTGTTTTAAGCAATCACACATACAACTGGGGCAGAGGTAAACCAAGGGGAAGCCATCTGGCCTACACACGAGCACCCAGACACTCTTCGGAGTCATTTTTGAAATCACATTTGTCTGTAATTATGTGCAGTACAAATGTTTATTTACAAACACGCACCACACATGTGGACAAATATTACTAAAATAAATAGAGACTCAAGAGTATGTATTCTTATTGGCAAGAGAGCGCACACACAAATGCACGCTCCACACAAACACATACTTACTAGCTGTAGTGGAAAATTACCAGGCTTTAATGGATGCCTCTGTAGTCATGGGAGCCATGGAGTTAGGGAGTCGACTATTTGTGGTGTCCTGCTGACCGGACCAAAGGAGAGCAGGCCAGAGCTGCGGTGAGGCTTGAAAGAGGAAAGGTGCGGGGTGTCACTGGGCTTGAGGCCAGAGACCTCCATTTACTCTCTGCACTGCCTCTCTGGTCTGCTGTAGAGCCACACAACAGATAGATGGTGAGGCCACACACACTTTGCTCAGGAGCTGCTCATCACCTCAGGTAACACAGGTGAAAGCCACAAAACCCCAAAGACCAAAAGAGGGAGGAGGAGCCGGAGGTTCCAAAATGTGGAAAGGTTTATTTTATGATAACGATGTCTCCCAGCACAGCAGTGTGAGAGTCTCTTGGATAATTTAATAATGAAGACTATAGGATTATGTTATAGTCCTCAGTACTTAATATTTGAAGTCAACCTGAAATCACATCAGTTGTCCCTTTTTGCAGTCAAAAATAATGACATGTTTTTAAAAACATTTGTTGATAGTTTTACAAGCGGGGTCAATAAATGCTGTTTGTGTTTGACTGACAGCAGCTGGTAGTGCTCTGATACCAGACTCTGGCAGAGAACTTTACAAAGTAAACAAACTTGTGCTGTAGCTCAAGTGTTTTGTTAGCAGTGGTACTGAAGAGTGAGGATCACACTAGCATCAAAACAGATTGAAGTGACGTTTCCAGTGCGGTGGCTTCCAGTGTGAGCGCATGCCAAGCCATACCGTATAAATAATGTGAAAAAAAAAATAAATATGTACTATCCCATACAGCTACAGTAGCAGATGCTTCAGCTATGTCCAGATGTCAACTTTAGTGTTTAGCTTGAACAGAGACAAACTTGATTAATCTGTAGCATCTGCACCGTCTTCATATACTTTTATTGCTGCTGACTAGCAGCATGAGCACCACCACCCCCTGCAGATACAATAATTACAGCGTGTACCTCCAAATAATTGTCCCAGCATTCAACACTGCATGATGAACTTGGTTTTGGAGACATGTCTTAAGTTATTCCACAAATGCAGGACATCATTCATTATTCAGCAGAATTTCTTCTCTCAGTATCCAACAGACAACATATTGTCACAGTTTGATTTGCTGCTCTTGGTGCTTCCCTCTGCAAACAACAAATGAACAGCAACAACAGTATCTGCGACAGCAGTATTGATTTTAATAGCTGTGGTCGCTGTGACAGTTGTGCTGCTTGGCCTGCTTTTATGAGCAGCCATAAAATAACAGTGAGGAGATGGCCTGGATGCTTTCCATGTATTACAAACAGAATTTATAAATTGCCCCATTACCCACCTTTCCACTGGTTACTCTTAGAACATTAGCAATTATTTTCACATGGGTCACACTCATAAAACCAATAATCTAGTGATTTAAAGCCTTGGTGGAGGAGCTGTGCCACAAGCTTTCTGAGGCAGGACGCTTTTGCCTTTTAGACATCGATTTGAGGCTGCTAATAGATGGGTCTGAGGGACAAATTGCCTCTGGATTTTTCTAAGCAGAGAGAATGAGGAAGACTGAGAGGGTTACATCAAGAAAGAGGAGTTGGCGGTTATTCCAGTACAAGTCATGGTGTATGGTTAGGTGAAGTAGCACAGTTGAAATGAAACGCATGTGTGACGGCTGTGTTGATCCAAGGTCAATGTTTTTGTGGTGCTGTGTGCATTTGAGTCTATTTGTGCTAAGTCTATGTTCCTCTTTGAATCATAATACAAAAACATTCATTTCTTAGGTCTGTCCTTGTCACTGTTTCCTTCTCACCACTTTCTGTTTTGAGTATGTTAGATGTACACTTATGTATGTGCTTTTTCTCCCAGTGTGCTCATGTAGGTCTGAAACGTTGAGATGGGCTGTGGCTTCCCCGTCAGTGTGCGCTTATGGAGATGGATGGCTGCAGGAGGTGATGGGAGGTGAGAAAGGCCTCTGCTGCTTGACAAAACTCCACCCACTCACCCATCATTCCCATTACTACTCCCCTGGGAGAGAAAGAAAATGAACGACAAAGCAAGAGGGAGGCAGAGAGATGAGAGAAAGAACAGATAAAGTGATTCCTGTCGCAGGATGAAAGTTATGGCGAGGGCTCAGTGCAAAGATGGTGTGTGGGAAATGGGCATGTTAATGAAAGAGAGGATGGGACAATGAAAGACTGATAAAGAAGGAAGAGAGGAGAAGAAGGCATGAATATCTCAGAGGAAGATGTTAAGAAGAGGAGGGAGTTTACATATGGAAATGGAGTTGTATATGCACATGGAGTATGAGTAAAAGTGTGGACGTAGGCATTGGTGAAAGATTCCTTCCTAAAATAAATATCAAATAAATAAATATCCTGCAGTTTAGTTTGTCTTCAAAAAAGTAGATAAGTATTATCAGCAAAGCTGGCTATAAGATAAATATGTCCTCTTTTAGCAGGTAAAGCACCCTCTTCCTGTTACACACCAAGCTGAGTGTTGCAACAGGCCGCTGGTGAGCGTCTGTTGCCGCTTGTCTTCCCAGTGTGTCCTGTACTAGTGGGAACCTGTCAGAGACTTATCGGCCAGTTTGGCATGCTGAATCGCCTGTGGGCCTTGTCAGCGCAAGAGCCCACTTTGATTTGCTGTTCAGGTTGGCGAATCAATGCAGAAGAGAGCGGCTCAGGAAAGCCCCTTCAGCCTGTCACTATAGTATCCATGATTTCACCAATTTTGTACAGCTTCTCCTTTTTTCGCCTCCACAAGCTTCTTTCTTCTTCCCTAACCCAAAGACCAAGGCCAGAGAATGCCAGTGTTATTTGCAGCTTATCAAATATATTTGCGATTAAAAGCAGCAATAAACAGCAGCTGTGCTAAATAAAAGGTGCTTTGTTTATGGCTTATACTTCCACAGTCTAGCTCTTCTTCTTTCCCTTTCTGAATGGTGAATACACATAGAGCCAAATGCTGGTAAGGAGAGAGATTTATCTCATGCAGGTGCAGAACGTATGTGCAAGTCGGCTGTTGGCTGTAGTCTGTGCAGTGTGTTCAAGTGTCACTTTTTCAACCTGACTGGCAAAGGTGATGTGAGGCGTTGCAGAGGTCAGCCTACAGTACATTACTACTAATTGTTTCACGTTGACTTGGTGTGTCTCTGTCCTTATGTTATTATTACTTATACTACTGGATTATTATGACTAACATAGTAACTTGTAAGCAGCATTTTAATGTTGCAGCTTGCTGTGGTAGAGCTAATTCAGTACCTTATTCTTTAATATACTGTTGTATAGTTTAATAAAGTAAATGTACTTGGTTACTTTCTGTCTGTGGAGGGAGCAAAGGAATAGAATGATAAAATGAGTGTGAGAATGAGAAGCAGTTGTGTGTGTGAGTGGAGGCTTGGAGAGATTTCTGGGACTTCCCTGATACTTGGGCAGCTACACACATGCACAAACACGCTCACCTCACATTTGGAGGTCATTCTGCCATTTGCATGCATTTTACATGTATGTATGTATATAATATACATGTATTTGTATATATTTCACAAGTGATCAATACTTCATGTCCTTACCTGGTGTTATCTAAGTCAACATTTGTTTCAAGAGGCCTGTTGGTTGAGGTCAGAAGTCTCCTGTATGTGTTCTTGTTTTTATATATAGAGAGACGTAGTCTGGTGATGCATCTTGATTGCTCCATGAATGGCAGTATAACCCAAAGCTGGCACTAACTCAAGCCTGAAGAGAGTTAAGTCTTTTTCTGGTCATCGAAAGACACAGGACTGTCTCCTGCTGGTGGTTATTTAAAGATAAGTCTTCTATTTTTGAAACCTGGGGTTTGCCTCAACATGGGTGAAATCTCTTAGTACTGGTGACTCAACAATCTTGAGACTTTCTTTTTTTAATACGCCTTTAAGCGTGGGGACTGTGCAAAAATCGTATACAGAGACATATGTTCACATTAAACACATAATATGAAGTCAGAGTGCATAAGAGAAAACGCATAAGCAACAGTTGTATGTACGCAAAAATGTCCACAGATACACATACACACAGTGTGGTCCAGTCCTTGGCTCCAGAGTCTGTAATGAGGCCTTAGTGAAGGTTTACCAAGAAGGCTGGAGCAGTCAGCCAAGTTGGCTTGCGGTCTCATTCAGACAACCACCTCATCTTTGCCAGCAACCCAAGCCTCAATGTTCAGTCACTGGGTGGGATGGTCAGGAGATCTAATCCGGCAAAGCGGAGGGCAGAGGTTTGAGGAGGCCTCCTCTAGATGTGGTTCGTCTGGGACACCAAGAGAGACCATCACTTATTCGGTGCCACAAAAGAGCAAAGGAGGGCTTTCCTGTTCTTCACCCTGGTCTCCAGGCATGCTGATGAGTGGAGCTCACCGCAGACAGACACTGCTCAAACCAAAATGCATGAAGAAAACCTTACAAATCCTGTGTTTACCCGGCACTTCCAGAACAACAAACACTCCAAGAATGTTTCAGAGAGAAGCTCAGACTATTAACAGATGTGGATTTCTCTCACTTTCCACTGGTATGCCACACATCTTTACAAATACACACACACACACAAACATACTCCACCACTGTGGCTTCCTTCATACACACCTACCACAATGACCTGGTGAAGCCTACACCATGCTGGAGCATATATTTACTCCACAACAATTTACCCTTGGGCTTTGACAGCTCATCGTTTATGCTACTGTGGCATTGCAAGGGCACCACTCCCTGTCTGTCTGTCCATCTGTCTGTCCTGCCTGGGAAGAGGCATGAATAGCAAAAAAGTGACTCAACAATGATGCTGGATCACAGCTGATGATAAGAGGGTTTTGAGGTCGTTGATTTTTTTTTTCTTTTTTGTATGATTATGTCTGGCATGGCTCATCCTGTTGGTTTAAAGATATATGTAGTCATCTCAAACCAATCAGGATGGTCATTCTGGTGCATCATGGTAATCAAAGCCTGGTGAATGTTTAGTCAAAGATCCTAAATGCACCACTGCTTGAATGGTCAGTTTAAGTTATTTATAAATGAACTGTGCTAAAACTAGCATTATACCAAGCCCAGCCTCACAGCAAAATGTCCACAGAGTAAAACCTAGTAGTGTCACAATAATGGCTGTGAAATTGTGACATGACAACATTTGTTGTATTGCAGGCAAGTGTCCTCCTTCGTGGTCTTCTTCTTGGTGTTTTATGGTGGTTGTCAAACAAGGAAATGGCACCCTACTGCCACCAACTGTGGACAGGGAAACTAACATGTAGTGTCCACTGAAGGCATACGATTTGGAACTTAATAATGTTAGAAACACTAGAATGTCTTTTAGGCCTTTTCCTAACTTTAACCATCTAGCTTGTGCGCCTAAGCTTACATAACCATGTAATGTAGTTTCTGTTCCTACATAACATAACATAACCGTACTTTCGGTTTCAGTTTTTGATCCAGAAAAACCATTGCAGTGCAACAATTTTTAAGGTGTTATTTATTGTGAGACTAGTATGATTGGCATTGCAAACCAACGTAGCTATTATACTGTACATTTTGCTGTGGGACTGCGTTATTACTCCCATTTATACCCCTGTATTCTTTTAAAAATGTTCTGTATCTGTTAGTTTGTCTTCCATTTCATTTTCTGTTAACATCCTATGTTTTGTGTTGCAATCAAAGAAAGGGAGAAAAGCCATCTGGATTGATTCGATGTCACTCAGTGGTATTCAGCTATCAACAAGTAATGCCTGAGAATTATTTCCTTCTCTTTTCCTTGATTCCTTTGTGAACCATAGTTTTAAAATTATCACCTGCACTGCTGGATTGTGTATTGATGTAACAACAGCGCTGAACATGTCTGGATGTCTTATTGAAGTAATTAGCCTGTCTTAACCTTTAATCCCACTAAATTCCCCTGACTCTCACCAAATGAGACACCCCTGGCCTGCTCAAAATTACGCCTGTCACGTGGAAAATGGTAACCAAGCCAATTTCCTCCTGTGAATCGCTTTGTCTTTCTTTTCACTGTGATATTTTCTTGCCCTCTTTTCATTCTCTCACTTCTAAAGCCAATAGCTGAAATGGCATGAAAGGCTGCTGCTTTTGTTTGACTATAATTGCACATTTCATAATGACACTAAGCAGACAGAGTAACAGATAAAGAGAGAGGGATAAGAGGGAGGGCTAGAGAGAGGGTCATTGTGTCCCCAGAGTACCATATGTCTCCAGTTTAATTGATGACAACTTGGTCCTGTCAACATTTCAAGGGGGTGAGATAGCATGGGTTCACTTGTATTGGAATGACGTTAAAGTATAGAGTAAGGTAGGTTTTGTTCATATTTCTGCAGCTGTGGGGCAGGATTGTTTTATTGCACATAGCAATCTTCAGGAGTCTAATTTAAAGATGCCTGTTTTCCATAGTAAACAAAGCATTTACAGCCTGTGTGGTAGCATCCAACAGGTTTGCAGTATTGACGTGGAGATGTTTTAATCAAGCAGCAGGTACCAGTCTTTTATATGGTCAGGAGACAGTGTAGAGTCAACAATGACAGCAAGTGCTCTCAGCTATGAATTAAATAGGGAAGGGAAAAAAATTTGAAATCTCATTTGACTGCATGTTGCTTAATACTTTCTCTGGGCTCTGGCAAGCCAAACCCAATGTTAAGTGGCTTTCTGAGTTTATCCAACGAGGTCAGAGAGAAAATAAAAACATCACGCAAGAGCTACAATTACAGCTCTTGAACATGACAAGCGTCTGTTTTTGTGCCTTTGACTGAGGGCCCACTTTTAATGGTTGGTTCTGGCTGCAAGATAAACAAACAGTCATAGGGTTAGCATAACCTCTGTCTACAAGTGCTACAACTAGCCTCAGCCAGCGAGACAGCCATAGAAGCTAAACTCTGCCGCAGCTCTAGGCAGCAACAGCAGAAGCAACAGTGGTTTTGGCGGCAGGGAAAATTACAGCATAGAGCAAAGCTGTGGTCTGTATGCAGCATACTCACACACAGCTTGCTTTTTTTTTCACTCTCACCTGTGGTTTGTATGCAGCATACTCACACACAGCTTGCTCTCACACATGCTCAGACTCACTCAGCTACTTTCTGAGTGTCTGACAAGGCTGTTCAGGGTAGACACGTAGATGCACGTACACGCATGCAGTCACTTGGGTGGGCCTCTCCCACAGGTGTCTCCAAGGCGAGGCCAGCAATCAGCATCGCCTCTGGCCAACCTACCAACCAACTGACCTCATCAAGAGACCAGTAATCTCTTAAATTATTGGTTCCAAATCCTGTGGGAGAATCTAAGCTAATGGGATCTCATTATGAGAAGCATAAAATAAATCCCATCTGGTGATATTTACATGTTGCATCATTCTGTATTCTCATCCAGTCAGGCCTGAGGGGCTAATCAGAGATCAGTTCAACTAGATTTCCTTTTACTGACACCCTGTTTGGAACAATGATATAAACCATGATGAATGCTGATTATAGGGTTACAGTAGTTGTGTTGTAATAGCACATGGCCTGTGATCATGTTATGAATAATAGACTGCTGCACCCAGTGGTTACAGCCTGCTGCACAGTAACTGTGATAACATTGTGTATTCTGTTGTGATAGTGATAGGCTTAACTGTGTCAGTTACAAATATTTTTCCAACATTTTACCTGGAAGTCATCTTCAATAAGCTTTCAAAGTTCATCTGTTTCTTGAAAACCAGACAAGTTTACTGTACCTCACACTTGATTAAATATTACATTTGTGGGATACTTTATTATTATTCACAAAATTAAATTTAGTAACATTTTTACAAGTGTTACTATATTTAGTGTTGTGCTTAGCTGTAGTTTTTCTCTTATGGTAGTCATGATAAACAGTTGTGTCTGATAATTAAAGCTTAAGATATCAGATATAATATAAATTGATCTTGTTAATGCCTCTCAAGCTCTGCTTTGACTGTTGAGCCGAGAGTTGCATTGATGTTAGCTGACATTATAATTTCACTAACTGACAGGACAAGCCACTTGCTGAGCTCTGGAAATCAGGATAATATATAGTTATACTTAAAAGTTAAGCAAGGCTCTGTAAAGACAGTTTTTTTTTTACAGTAATGACGGATCTTGGAAATGTCAAATATTTATGATTTGCAACCTTTTTGACTGTCTCCCTCATTGAGTCATTTCAATATTTAGGTACGTAGCTAACTAGTTAAATTAGCTGAGCTGTCTGCAACAACAGAACACAATTGGTATGCAAGGCTGTACAAGTCAATGAAATTATTAATTGTTGATAAATGCTGCTGTTCCCTAGAAGAAAACTGGATTTTAATCACTGTTTGGAACTATTTTAAACAAAGTGAGTCACATGACCTGCTGCTATTTTTGGGTCATACTTGTAATGGTGCACTATGCTTTTTTCTGTATATACCCATATAAATTTGATTTTACATCACTAGAAAATAACATGCTTAGATAGCAGTGCTATACCAGACTTGGAGTACGTCTATTTAGACTTCAGGTTTATGTGTGTGAGGGTAGTGCAAACAGCTAAGCCAGGGTGTACTGAGGAGACACTACAGTTTGAGCTCTTCCTCTTCTGAGCCTCATTGACTTTGAATGTGTAAACAAACTTGTCTTTGAACATGTTCTCTAGTTCTGTTTACTGTGTTCACACCTGCTGCCGAGTTCCTGTAGCAGATGCATCCATACTTTAGGGTCACCATGCACACCCCCTGCACAGTGTTGTTCACATACAGCTACATATTCACAAGCATACTGCACAGACACACAAAGACATCACTCCCAATCCAACAATGTATTCGCACATGATTATTCTGTACATGTACACAAAGGAAAAACACAGACATACACAAACACACACTGGCAGAAACACACCCACACATCCTCCTCCACAGCCCCTTGTGTTAATGGATGGGAGTCTAATTACTACTCTCACACTGGGACTACTTTCTCCACACTTGTCTCCCAGGACATGTGTGCATGTTATTGTGAGTGTGCATGTGTGAGTGTGTCTGGGAGTGGTGGGGTTAGCTGCTGTCAGCACACAGCTCACACACACTGCTCATTAGCAGACTTTCTCTCTTCCTCTCATTTTGCTTGATGCTCGACACATTCACACACACACACACTCGACTTCATACAAAACACTGTTAAACAGCGCAGTGCTCATCTGAACATCAAAACGTAGTAATAGCTTAGTTTTGCATATACATTTTGTTTAAGATAGTTTATTTCCATCCTGTCTGTCTTTTTTTTTCTCTTGCAGAGATGGAGAGAGGTGATTGGTGTGCCTAAAGCAAGACACAAAACCAGACAGACACACTTCCCCATTCACCCACTGCAGTTCTGGTTAAAAATAACGACAAGGAACTGTTAGCTACTGACACCCTCTCTCACTGTGCTGTTGCACACATCTGGACGCTCATACACATACACATTCACCAGCATAGCAGTGGCGGTGGCTGAGGTATTCTGAGTTTGTATTCTGACATGGTCTCATCTGTGACGCAGTCTGTGTTGTACCATAAACTGCCTCTGCGCTAGAGTGACCTCCCCCACCACTTCCTCTGGGTGTGTTTCACACACACACACACACACCCGCATGGCTTTCATACTCAAGGTCTAAGTGGAGCACAGAGGAGTAGACAGGTCTTAAGAGGAAAGATTGCTGTTGAGAATAGCTGTAGTTCACAAACAAAGGCCACCTGGTTCCTAGCTGTGGGATGGAAATCTGCTCTCCTCTGCTACAATGACAAGTGTGTGCTAATAACAGGCTCCACACTCTTGAGGCCTAATTAGCCCGTCAACTAATGTGGTACTAATCATTCATAAAGGCTGGAAAAAGTTTGATGTTTATATTTTTGGTAAATGAGCCTGTTCTCATTTGTCTGAGCTATGATGTTGATGTGGTGTACAGCACGGTAAAGGATTGAACTGACATTTCTGTATATTAATGCACCTTTAATGTGTGTATTAATGTGGTAGTAATGATGAGGTTACTGTGCAAGAAAGCTTGGGTCTAAATGACCCAGCCAAGTCATGTTAGCAGTTTTTTGTGATCTTGACTTGCAGGGGGAAAGCCACAGCACTATACACTGCTTACCATTGTCAGAATGAGAAGTTCACCTTACCTGACTACCCGCTTCAAAGGAAGATCAGTGTCAGTGATCAGTGATATGATTGCAGTCAGTTAATTTATATCAATTTGTCATTAACATTTTTCTGGGCCAATCAATAATATTTCTAAACCTACAAATAGGTGGGCGTTCAGACTGAATACAGTAAAAAGCAACTACCTGCTGTTGTTTTTACACAAGGGGTTGCACTGGCCAGTGGGTGGTTGCACGGGCAGTGGTGAGTGGTTTCATTCACATTTACAGCCTGCCAGTTTCGATTGTGTTTTGGTTAGCCATGCTACTAAGGTAGCCTAGTCTATCATGGCACCAATTCTACCACCAGTGTGTTGGCATTGATAGATAAAACATTGTTTAACATTGAGTACCTTACTAACAAAAATGCATGGCATGTCGCCATAGTGCGCTAACTGGCCCAAATTTGACAGTGAATATCAGTGAATGCTCATGTTAACAAGGTGAACAAAAGAGTCCTCTTGCCATGGGTGTCCACGTTTCAACCGTCCTCTGTACACAATTGTTCAATGCAGCACGTTTGCCGGATGATGTTACCTGTGCAGCAAAGGTTGAACCAGATCCAACTTTTCTTCTGTATGGGGCTGTGTTTTTTTGCCGGAACCCCCTGCGATGCTGGTGCCAGCTGCAGTGAACGTAGTTCCCCATAGAAATGAAAGGTGAGGGCTGTGTTTTTCACACCTTTGAAAGTCAGTCTGAATGCAGCCTAGTTTACATTCATGTACATAGCGAAGAGTATGTATTATAGAAGTAAACTTTGAGTCTCAACCA
>NW_018127952.1:1410805-1449213 GCF_001952655.1 Monopterus albus
TAAATAAAACTTTACCGGCATCTGCACCATATTCTATTCCTACATTCACTGTGGTAAGCAAAGTTATGTGGTAGAGAGAAGGTTTGCATTGAAGATGCTTTGCTAGATATTTGCTTAGACAAAAACAACCAGCCCAAGCTGACCATTCACTGTTCTTGCGTTCTTCATTTGGCTGTAATGCTGATGTGTAGTTACATTTTTGAGGAGGTACATGTCAACTATGACGGCTATGCGCGTAGGCCCCCTAACAATGCTGAAACCACTGAAAAGCTTACACTTCTTTGTATTTGCAGCTCCTTTGTGTTCCACTGCACTGTGGGTAAAGCTGCAGCTGTACACAACAGTGTCCTCAAAAAGCCCAGCGTCACTGAGTGAACAGCAGCTGCCAAAGTCACAACCTCTGGATAAGGCTGTCATACAAAGCAGCAGTGTTTGGTCCACAGATTAAAGAATGAAAAACAGGAATTGAGTCTTACAGGCGGTGTCTGTCTGGCTGACCTCATCGGCTCCTTGCTGTTGATCTGTGATGCAGAAGGAGGGGCAGACAGGTGGTGGTCAAAGACCAGCACCCGAGTGGACCCCCCGGGCCGCTCGATTACTCAGCCAAGTCGAAAATGTGTTCTTAGATCTTTGCCTGACATGCTGTCCTGTGGGGTTAGGCCTCTGTGTGAGTGTGTGGTTGTCGGTGTGTACATCGGGGGGAGAGCACTCTTTGGCAGGAATTTACACTGATCATCCTTGACTGCTGCGTGTGTGTTGTTTAGAACATCGAGGTGTGTTTGTAGGAAGAAAGGCAACCGGATTTGTCACAGTCTTCCACCGGTGGTGTGTGTGTGTGTGTGTGTGTGTGTGTGTGTGTGTGTGTGTGTGTGTGTGTGTGTGTTCATATTTTAGGAGCGTTTGTATTTATCGATAAGACATTTGAGGTATTTAATGTGTACCTGAGCTCGTTTGCGAAAATGGAAATGTGATCACACACTTCACACAGCAGTTATAAGAATAGACATTGCTATGTGAAAAATGTTAGTGTGTCTGAATTTGTGTGTTTTAACTGTAGAGACATTTTTTTTCAAATGTGTGTCTGTGTACCTTTCATGTTGTATTGGAGGTGGTGAAGCTTCGATGCCTCCCTGGGCCTGTTTCCAACTGGAACACTGTGTCAGATTGAGCGACCTTTGACTGACAGGCTGTGTAGCAGACTCTCTGATTCTATGGTCATGCATGCATGCTATTGTGTGTGAATATGTGTGAATGCACGCATGTGTGACTGCGTCTGTATGTTTGTGTGTCACAGAATCATTGTGTGTGTATGTGTGTTTGCAAATCTCCCAGGGTAGCAATCCGTTTTGACAGTCTGTGTAGCCCCATCACATCACTGTCACACTACTCTCTCACTTGGACGAGTGATGGAAGGACTCCAGAGGGAGAGAGAGAGAGAGAGAGAGTGAATGACAGAGAGAACGACAGATCACATTGGACTCATCAGGAAAAAGTGCTGCGACACACACTCTTCTGCACAAAGAGAGAGAGAGGAGGGCTGAGCATGCCAGTCAAGGCAAAGCAAAACAAACCAAGTCAACTTCCCTCTGATCCATGGTTATTGGCTTAATTGGAAGTCTCTGCTCATTTAATTTCCTCAGAAGTAAACAGCGTGCAGCTTTGATTTCCACAGCTTTCACTGCTGACACAAGATGAACTTGTGTGTGGAAGTGATGAAAACCTCTTATTTTCTGCAGACACAAAACAGGTATACAGCATATGAAATGTAATAGCTCCTTTATGTTATGGCGAGAATCCGTTTATACTGTATTGCTGTTGTGAGTTTTAATTTTAGTTCTGCTGATTGCAGTGTTAGCTTCAGGCTAACCACATGTTCAAACACAGATATAACGTAGCTGACAATATCTGACCTCTCGTGAATCTTCTGCTCATATGTTGTGATGATTTCCAGACTTTGCTTCAACTGGACAGTTGTTTTCTGATGTTTCTGCACATTAACAATGACGGAGATTTGTTTCCACACATCGATCTTCTTTTTAATATCCCAGTAACTTGTTAAAGACACCTCATAGAGCTGTGAAGTCAGAGATCACAGTTAAAAAGTCCTTCATGGAGTAGAGTAGCAAACAACTGTGCACTTTGGTTTCCTCTGCAAACGAGATGATTGTGATTGACTCATGCTTGGTTGTCACTCGCACTGCATCATAGGCTATGTGCATCAAATTCAGCTTTTCTCAGCTTTCCCCTATAGCAACTCAGTCTCACATCAAAATGTATAATAGCTGCATTGATCCATAACACAAAACGTACTAGTCTCTAATACTGGCTCAAAAATTGTGGCATGGCACCGTTGCCTATTTCTTCTATTGGTGTGTTCCCATGTCACTTGACTGTTCCATCTGGTTCCTTATTCATGGTTAGATTTAGGCACATTAGCTACATGGTTAGGTGAATTACTTCTGTCTTGATGACTCTGGCCTGTTCTGTCTTATTCTCAGTTTGGAATAGAGAGGCGAAGGCAATGCACAGGCTGGTGCATGGCAGTCAAGTTCCCTGAAGCATGGTGCCATTGATAAGGAGGATGAAGAACTGAGAGGAGGGAAGTGTTAGTTTGGTGTGGGGTTAAATAACCATTGTGTCATGATGGTTTGGCTTGGGGTTAGACAACCTTTTGAGCATATCCAGAGATATTTAAGGTCAGTAAAATGACTTGGCTCAGAAAAGCCCCTGTGCTGGGTTAAAACACTCTCTGATGAAAATGACAACATTGCACACAGGACTTGATCTCCGCTTTTCTGCAAGAAAGTCGGGTCTTTGTTGGACAATAACCACCTCCTTTATATAGCTCAAAGCTGTATGCCTTCAACTGACACTGGGCTCTAATACAAAAGAATTCACCCAAGAAAATGCTGACATGACACAACTTTACAACTGTTATTGTGACAGTACTGCATTTTACGCTGTGGACCAGCATAGCTATTGAACATTATCATGTGAGACTGTGCTGCTTAGAGTAGTGGTACAGCCTCTATAGTTCAGCATTCTTTGAGCCTGTTGAGTTCAGTCGGGGCCACAGGGCTGCATAGCCAGGCGTCATTCATGAAGAATAGATCCCATCGCTCTCCCAGCTTTTTGAATTTGTGTCTAAGAAAATTCCCATTTTCAGCATGTTGTAAAACAAATACATACTGTATAAACATTTTTTCCCACTTCCTGTTTTCTGGTCACTGAATAGAACCCATGTTGAAAGTAACTTTTAAACATTTATTTTATGGTATAGTATGTAGAACATCTGGAACTAGGTCAGAGAACCTGTCAGTATGATTATCAAAGTCTTAGGGGCAAATAGTCCAAATAACTAAGTGTAATATATTAACACTTTACCTAAGTCTCTGCATTTAAATGTGGTCTAAATGAATTAATATCAGTCCTACATATTTCTTTGATTTTTGAGTAAAAGATGAACGCTAGAGACAGTAAAATAGCCATGAGAGATCTTACCCTTGAGATTCGACAGCAGACATGTGCCAGGATGCCTGAGGAATATAAAATGATTTGGCCCTTAAAGAATTCATTCATGTGAAACACACATAGAGAGCAGACTGGCATTGAGATGAATACTCAATTTGTGGCAGCAATGAAGCTTATGATTCTCAGACTGATGCCTCCTGCTACATTTTCATTTGCTAGAGATGGCTTTTACCTATTTACAAAGAGTGAATGGCTTGACCTTTGAAATGACATGGAATTGGTCTCAGAGCATCATACTTGAGAACTATTCATGAGTAATGGATAATTTCCGTTTGAAGAGAGATGAATAAATATAGAACTTCAATGTCCCAGTGTGGACTGATTGTTTGCCAGATAGTCTGTCATGATAGTGATTCAGAAACCTCTCAGCTTCTGTATGCCGGGGTATTTCTACTTTGTTAGATAGTTTCCATTGTAATGAGACCGTGAGCAGTAGATACTTTGTATTTTTCACATCTTTCTGTCTTTATGTTTTTAATGCTTTTAGCCACACTAGCGACAAGGCTCTTAAGGATGGCAGTGTTGATTGGTTGGCTGGTGCAGAAACTGAAGTATCTCAACTACTAGATGGATTGCTATTGAATTTTGTATAGACATTTAATGGTCTCCAGAGGATGAATCCTGCTGACTTGGGTGATCCCTGAATATTAATGTGGCACCTTCAAGAGGTTGACTTTTTTTTAAATATTTTTTTCTGAAATGAAATGTCTTAACAGCTATTGTATAGATCACCATAAAAATACAGCAAAGACATTTTGGTTCTCCTCAGGACAAATGGTAATAGCTTTGGTGATTCCTTGACTTTTTAATTTTACACCATCACCAGTCAAAATCTCACTTTGTCCTGTGCTTTCATTTACAACAAAATACTGTACCTGCAAATCTAATTCCCATCAGAATTTGTGAATATTCACATGGTACAATAAACACGCTGAGCATAGCATGTTAGCATGCTGATATTAGCTTTCGGCTCTGTACCTTGATATAACTTCATAGAGCACTGCTGCAAACTCTGTTGTGTTCATACTTAGAGAGGTAATCTCAGTCTGTTTTAGTTTGTTGTGGAGACATGAAGAGTATATAGAGACATTCTTTCTTTCTTGAATTCAGGGAGGATTCAGTCCATTGTTTGGTGAAATGGTTGTGCTGATATTATTTTCCACTTGTGTTCATTGTTTTGTGAAACTATGGTGACACCTGTGCAGATCTCATTAAGATCCTCAGTGGGGAAGCTGCTCACTCAGCCTTGGCAACAGGACTAAATGCTATAGATCTCAATGGAAACCAAATTATAGTACTGCTGGGGACATCTGAGGGAAAGTTAGCAACCCTTCAGCTCTTAGGAGTCTAAAGCGTTTTACCATGCTTTCTCACCATTGCTTGGGATATTCTGTCCAGCTACACTTATTAACACAAACTCCTTTTATCGTAGATTTAATTTTATAATTCCCAAATGTGTTGTGCAGCCTGACCCGTTCAACACCATTCCAGCAAATGTGTGTCCTGTTTCAGAGTAACAATTTACAAAATTGTACTTGATAAACTCTGACTTCATTTCCTCCCCTGGTGTGTTGTCACTCAGCTGTAAATGTAATCAGTCGCTTGTCCAATTATGTTCAAACCCAGCCTGTTGGTGCTGACTGCAGTTAGCTGAAACAGTGAGGAAACTCTTGGCGTGTTCGCCTTGTCAGCTGCTGCTTTTATTCGAATGATCCTCTGAATAGTATCCAGATTGTGCCTGCACTTCTTCATCCAATCCTTTTATGTGTTGGCTGCTTGAGGCGTACAAGGAAAATCTCCTTGATACTTTTGGCTTTTTTTAACCTTTGCTCAAAATGTGGAGCACAGATGGTCAGTGTTGGCCAAGAACCAGGTTTAAAAGGTTCTTGTAGTATTTTACATACCAAAGATGGTCCTAAGGATTAATTGAAATGCAAGAAGTTGGCTGAATAAAACAAAATGTGTGGGAACACAGCATGATGTGTGTTGACTGAATATTTATATGCAATAAATCAATCTCATTAGCCAGAGGACTAAATCTAAGTTTAGTTTCCAGCTTTCTTTTCATTAGGATTACCCCTGCTTGTTCAGTGTGTGGTAGCGGTTTTACACAAATCTCACGGCACAAGCACATAATTAAAGCATTGTAGGGAGTGTATTTGAGATCTTCATCAGCATAGACAAGCGAGAAAATTGCCATCACACGCAGTGATTTATTAGTTTCATTAATTTATGTTGATTTGCTTAATCGCTCTCAGTGTGTCAGTCCCAGATCACATCAAGATGTTTACAGCTCCGGCACTCAGCAAAGCGAGGTGCTGTAATACCGAAGTCAGATAATTAAACTAGAGTGCAGGATGTGTAATGGGGTTAAAGTGGTAAAAGGAAAGCACTGCAATCAATATTTTATCAATCAGGAATTAGCAGACTATGCATTTTGTATTGATCCAGAGTCCTAATGTATACCATACTGGAATGTGGGTGTGGGCAAAGGCTTGAGGACAGTGAGCCTCTTCCTCTGAAGAGTCACCAGTCACAGAATCCCATTTATTATTCATTAAATTTATTGTTTGTTTGAGTGGTAGTGTGTTTGCTTATTCTCTGCTCGTGTCAGTTTGCTCCTTCCGCTTGTATTTGTCAGTGTAGCAGGTGGAATGAAAAGCTGTTCTTATGCTGGTAAAGAAGCAGTGGTATTTTTAAGTTGCCAAACACTGAAGGACCTGTGTGAAGTCTGGTGCCTGGAATGACTTTTGGTTGTACCCCCCTGTGGCAAAAACAAGTATGGGAAGAGAGGAGAAGCCAAAGGGGTCTCTTTTTTTCCTCCAGCAAGGTTGTAGAACTGACACTTGGAAATGCATCACAGGAGTGCCTCTAGGGACAGATAGCCTTTTGTTTTTAGAAGAACAGGAAGGTGTGGGATGTTGATGCTGCTGCACCTTCACTCATAGGGTGCCACAAGGAGTTCTGGGCCCCTTGACAACTGCTCAGTTCTGACATAATAAATATCTGTGGTCTCTGGTTTGTTTGAGCTCTCCTATCCTCTCTAGCTACAGGTTTTCTTAAACCTTTAATGTTCCATCTGGCCAACAGGCATGTCTGAGTTTACATGGAACAGTTGCATCACCAAGTATGTCTGTAGACAGTATGACAAAAAAGATTTGTTCATGTTTTCAATTGGAACTATTATTTTTGTTGTCAATTCATTTGAAAATGCTCTGTCAATTTATTGAGTAATAAATGTCAAAAAATAATGAAAATTCAATCAAATTCACGGTAATGGGACAGACGTGGCGTCACAGTGACCTTGACCTTTGACCACCAAAATCTAATCAATTCATCCTTGAAAATCAAGTAGGCATTTGTGCAAACCTTGAAGAAATTCCCTTCTGGAGTTCCTGACATATTGCATTCACAAGAATGGGCTGGATGTAGAGGCAGACCCAACAGCATAATCCCTCTGATCACAGCTATCGCCAGCACAGATGCATAAAAATTTATCACATTGTCCTAGAGCCCTGCAAAATGGCTTCAAATTGAATATTTAACTTACTTCCATGTAGAGCTGAAACAATAAGTCTATAATTGGAAGCTATTTAGTTAATTGATTAAACATTTCAGTCACCATTCCAGCAAACATAGTGAGAGAATGCCAAGTATACACAGCCTTTCAAATGAGAAGGGCTGAAATTGCTGCTTTTGTTTGTTGTGTATTTTAAACAGAATATTTCGGGGGTTTTGGACTTTCGGTCAAACAAAACAAAATGTTACCTTTGGGTCTGCAACGGTGACATTTAATCAAACCACTGTCAATTAGGATAAAAAAATAATAATAATCTCCTAAGTAAAACAATACATACAAGAAATCTTCTCATTTTAGAGTTAAACATATTTTTGTCATTTAATTGAAAAATGACTAAGGATTACATGCCAAAATAATCGCAGATGATTTTTCTGTCAATCATTCAATCAGTTAATCATCTAATCTTTAACTGTATTTTAGAGTAAATGGCAGAAACATGCTCACTTAAAGGATTTTGCCTCCAGAGTGACAAACACAAGCATTTTCTGATCTGACGCCACTATCGACGGGGCAACATTATTTGTCTGTGACTGCTAAAACCATTACAACTGCCCGATCATCAAAATCATTTATTTATCAGACACCACTATGATTATGACTTGGTTAGATTTAGGCACAAAAGGACTTTGTTTCTTTAATGTAGAGACATGTTGTTTCAGGCCGTTTACTGACAGGACAGCCTTTTAACCTCCTGGTGACTGAACACAGTGATGTTCTAATTAAAAAAATAGGCCTAAATGTCATTAAACCTGTTTCCTTGAACAGACTGAGGTTTTGAAAAATATAAACCTAAACTGTACTGAAATCTATTGTAGGAAAACACAGTAATCGTCCTCATATTGAAACACATATCCTGATATAATAGTTCTCAAATAAATGCCATTGACAAATTTGTCAGTATACTGTAAGACTAGTTCTGACACTTGTGATTTCACCCTGATTTGACAATAATAGGCCACTTAAATTTGGAGGGATCACTGATATAAAATCATCCCTCTACACTGCTGATCCTCTTCCAGGTCTGAGCCCAGCCAGCATGTCTTCAGCTCTATCCGCCTACTTTAGCTGGCTACTCACAGCTCAATTGCAGTTCTTTAATCTCATTAACTGCTATCTTTGAGAGTACATTCTAAATGACTTTAAGGCACATTAAATGGTTTAGTACAGATTTAACTGTTGTAACATCTCTGACCCAGGCTTCTAAACTGGCTGGATTGAGTCTTACTGCTCAAAACAGCCTGGCAGTAAGGCTCAGTCCACCCTCTCTGACTGGAGACTCTCTATTTAAACATTTGTTATACATTATATAAATATAAATGTGTATTATATGGCACTTGGGCTGGTAATCTTGTCTTTAAGTTGTCCAGTACTTTTAGTGCATGAAAAAATAGTTTTCTCAGCTGTGCTTTACGTTTAGTGCTAATTAGCAGATATTAGCAAGCTACGCGTAACGTGCTAAACTAAGATAAGGGTAAAAAGTTATAACTGCTAAATGTCAGGATGCTAGCATTGTCACTGCGAGCATGTTGTCATGCTGTTGTTAGCATTTAGCTCAGCAGCCTCACGGATATTCTTTGTCTTGTTATTCCATATTTATAAAGACATTTTATACCTTTGCGATATCAGTCTGTAAATCTTTGAGTAGCTTGCCTTCTGCACATTATACAGACATCAGATACCCAAGCCACTTAAAAACAGCCCAACCCTGGATGAGATGGTGTTCTCTGTGTGTGTGTGTGTTGCTCTTTGAATGAGCAAGCCGTTGTTCAAGAGGCACTTCAGTCAGTTTCTAAACGTATTTGAGAGTGATGCTACAAAGACCATGAACTAAAGTACATACTTCTGTAGGTGATAAAGCTCCACATCATGACCCCTGAGAGGCTGTTGATCACGTTTTGTAACAATCTCATCTTCTCAGGCCTGGAAGATGGAAAGGCTCAAAGAGTTGCTCTGTCATTCACTAACAACCACTTGAACCTTGCTACCAAGGAGACCCGGGTACTCCCTAAATCCCAATTAATGAGAGAAAGGCCTGAAGAGGATCCTCTTGACTCTGGCTGTGACAGCTTAATTGTAATTTTGGCTAGGCCCCTCTGGCAACAATCTTCTCTACTCGACAGCTCTGTGCTGCTGATTGAACTGAAAGCCCTCTTTTGCATATTCATTTAGTAACAAGTGAATACAGTATAGTGGTGGAACATACAGTAGGTCCACTAAGAGAGGATGTGTGAGGGCTATACACTTGAGTTTGTCTACTCAACCTGTGTCTAACTCTGGATATTAGAATACATGTAATAATGACAAACACACTCATACAGATGACAGTAACGTGTCCTTAGGAAAATATCAAATGCTATAACCTACCTGACGATGTTCCAATAACAAGTCTTTTTTTTGCCAGCTAACAGGCACAACAAGACATAATCCACTTCAGAGGTCTGCCATGTAATGTATACATCAACAGAAAGAAAGACATTGTGTTACTGGATATAAGTGGAAAGGTTTTGTTTACCATATAATTATTGAAGCCGACTAGTATCAGTGTGCTTTTCAGCTCTTGTAATTCTTGTAAACTAACGTCTGTGCAATTGTGACTACTTAGAATGGCAATTTAAAAAAGTTAGAAAACAATTTTTAAGTCAATGTTAATTGGGGGATTGGCTCCAGCCCTCCTGAGGCCCTCATTGGGATAGGCAGTATAGATGATGGATGGATGTTAATAGACTTTTTTATGTGGATTAATTATCTGGGACACTGTTCCTGAAGTGACATGCTGCTGCTGAGCTTTTCCAATGGTAATGTTTAAATCTTTTGATCAGCATCAGCAAATCTCAATTCACCTTCATTGTGTATATATAGCAATCGTGCACAAAAAAGTTGAAGCTACCTTTATACATTAGCAGTAAGAAACTTTTGGCTCTTTACAATCATATAAGTAATCACATACAATACTAGAGGTATCTGCAAAATGGCTTTGTGTTGTTGCTCCATTAATTTTGCATCAATGTCTTTATTGTGGGAAATCTAGTCATGAAAGACTATTCCTGCATTAGCATTTCTGTTGTTGTCAGAAGAGCATAGGGTGGGTACTTTGGTGTAGTATCTCTGACTTCAGATCTACCTAGACCATTAACCATCAAACAAAAGCACACAGGAGTAAAAACACATCAAGGTGCATTAACAGTATTCTTTGTAGTGTTGTAGGTACATAGTCTTCCTTTTACAAGTGTGCTGTATCTTGCACTGTTCTTTCCCCTTATTAACATAATATTAACTTTGAAAAAACTGAAGCTAAGTGCATTTTTCAGCATGAGCAGTGTAAGCAAAAAACCTGTTGTCTTCCATGTTTCTTTTCGTGCAGCACTTCCTCTGAAGTACAGTTGATGTCCCTAAAAGCCTTTCCTTGGGAGAGTGCAATGAGGTGGACAGCAACACAGAACAAAAGGTTATTTTGTTGAAAGAGGCAGAGTGGTGACAAATTATGAACAACTCATTACACTGAGGTGGCACTTTGTAGAGCAGCAAAACACAATCAAACATGGAGGATGAGTCTCTGGGGGAATGCTGGAACATGCTAATAGCGCCCTGTCAATGACAAAATGAATTACAGTACATTAAATTTCCTCAAATACAAAAACTGCCATTTATACTTTAGTGTTTTTTATGTTTTAGAATTTATTTTGATGATATCTAAGCTCTTTTAGCTTTACATTTAGAAAGCTTAAGCAAAATACAGAAAGTGACAGAAGTACTAAGAAAGGTCAAGCCTTTTAAACTACAAATCAGGGTCCTGCATCACACATGTGGCTCAGTTTAGGTTACTAAAACACTTTGGTTGAGGTTATGACACACTGTGGTCATAGGGAAATATTACTTCTCAAGTTAACGCAGATCCGTATGCCCCCACCTCATCCCCCCAGTATTTAACCAAGCGGACAATCTTTCCATAACCTCAACTGAGTTGCGCAAATATAACCATATGAATAATCATATTTTAATTGTCATTAGTGGATATTGTAAGGAAAACAAGTTGAAGGTGGTGTAACTTTTGCACGTGTTCATTAAAAATTTCTCCTTTATGCTGATAAAAACATAATTTGGGTGGTATGTCTCTTTCAAAACATAAATTAGGAGTGCTGTCTATCAGCTTAATTTTTAACATACAGAATTGTTTTGTGGATTTCTGTTGGATATCATTGTTTTAATAGTAGTCAATGCAACCATTGTGGTTGTAGTAAAGGAATAGTTTGACATTTTTTAAAAACTCATTACTTAACTGTGGTAGATACGTGTAGTTTAACATACATAACACTTGGAAACAGGCAGAAACTATTATTCTGGCTCTTGCCCAAAGTAACAAAATACCAGCACCTTTAAAGCTGATGAATTAACACATTGTTTCTTGCTTGTTTGATCAATTTAAAAATCACTGTATAAAAAAGTTTAATATATTATGAAAAGTTAAGATGAGTGATGCATGGCCAGGTGGTGCGTACTTTCTGCAGTATTGTACTGTGATAGTCCCAGGACACGTCTTTTTGTTTCCTCACTTTAATACTAAGGGCATTGACTGGTAAGATATAATTAAGCAGCAACTTATTTTAGTGTTAAATACTAAAAAAATGTTACTCCACCAGTCAAAGGTTTGGACACACTTTCCCACTGAATTCAAATCTGTTGTAGTTTTGGCGTGGCTATCAGAGGAAACATGAAAACCAGCAAAGAAAACAATAAAAAAAGCAATACCATGGGAGAATGGTGATGCAAGCCATGTATTGTCATGGAGCTTAATTATTAGATTCTGTCTTTTCAAGGCTGTGCGGTGAAGTGGCATAACTCTCCTCTAGTCTTTCGGATAGAGCTATCAGCTGTTTGAATACTATGGTGTTAAAGAGAACTGCTGTGTGGGCCAGCACGTTTCCCTGGCATCATCAAAACCCCATGGCTGGACTCTCCACTTTGCTTAATATCCCATGTCAACAACTGCTTTGAGTTCAGCTCTGGCCACTGGTATTCTAATCAGCGACTATTATGGGCTAAACAGCTACGCTGATCCTGAAGCCAGCTGCTGGGCATGTTTGGATACGTGCCTGCATTGCAGTGGCCTGCCAGTATGGGAGCAGTACAGTTTGATAGACCTTTGATGAACAGATACACAGACATAAACTCAGACATGACTGTGGGTACACCAACACACACTTGTTTATAACTAGAAGTAGTCCAGAATGAATTAAAAATGTATAAATTTAATGTTGGCTTTTAGGACAACCTTGGAGTAGCTGGCTTCACTTAGGTCCCCCAAATACACACAAACCTTATGCATGCACCTGCACATCCAAACATCTGTCTTAGGATAATTCTGGGTGGTATAAATTATATAACTTTTGATTAAATGCTTACAGATTACATTGTTTGACAGTGTAGTAACAATAAGTCACATTATGTGAATAAAGCTATTTCTGACCCAGTAACAAAACACTGATGATGAGGTGTTTGACTAGTTAAAGACTGACCTGAAAAAGATAGGTGATGTATACGGAGTAAAAATAAATTTAAAAAGTAGCTGACCCAAGATATATGATCCTTGACTGTCAACACTTAACAGTATGTGATTCATAAAGATTAGTTTAATTTGTTTATTTAAATGGTTTCTCTGTTTGTAGTTTGTAAAACAATACGTTTTCTTAAACTACACTAAGGAACTTCAGACCTGCACTACAAGATTTTTTTTGGCCACCTGGCGGCATTGGAAACGCACTGTCATCACAACACTGAAATATCAGCACTTATTAAGTTGATGTGATGAATGTTAGCATAATATCCATCTGTTACAAAGCAAAAACAGCATTCATTTAGAGATGCGTTTCTGGCCACTTGGTAACTATTCACTTTTGTTTAGCTCCTTTTGGGGCTCTACCACCTCCTGAAGGAAATATGTAACTGTTTATCAGCTACACAGTGTTTACCCACTAATCGGTGTTTAGTGCTGAGCAGCACGTTGTGAGATTTTAGAGGCTTTTTGCTGAAAAACAGCTGCCTGCTGTGGATGAAAATGATGCTATGAGAGTCAGCCGCCCCATCCATTTTGACGAGTGATTCAAAGGTCTGGTATTTCTCTAAAAATGGCTGTTAGAAAAAGCAAGAGAGTTAATCAGAGCCTTTGTGAACAAGACTTGAGTTCATGGTCTAATGCACAGACCATTTTGTGTTATGGTATGTCTTATCTATTACCTTCTGTCATTAAGGAACTTGTGTCATATGTTTTGACTTATTTAACCATAAAGATGTGTATCTGGTTAGATAAACAATATGTATTTTCAGTATCAACTTCCATTTTCTCCAGACTTGCTTAGGTTTGCACAAATGTTTCATTATGCAATCATAAGCTGGTGCAGTGTTGACTACAAATGAACTCAGAACAGGGGACTGGATGGATCAGTTACTGGCGACTGGCTAAGATGAAATCAAATCTTTCCCTCACAAGAAACAGCTAACGTGACGTTAATGTAAGACTTAATGATGGAGTGATACAGAAATGGCAATTCAGTCTGAATATGAAGCTAAAATAAACTATAAATTCAGTGAAGAGTACAATAAATTGACGCATTTACATCAGCGATAACATGCTTCTCCCATTCCAGTCCCTTGAAGACAACATGATGATGGTTCTGAAGTTATTGTAGTGGGTGGAGCAGAGTAATTAGAGCTATTGATTAGGCTAAATGATAGCCTTCACCTAGTGCTGAAGGCCATGTGCTCAGCAAGCCCCAGTGTTATCTGATGACCCATGAAATCGATGGCTGGCTGCAATCTCCCAGGTGATTTACCTCATTCCATTTATTTTACAAAGCTGAATGGATCCACATGCACCAAAACCCCACACTAGGCCATGCACACCATTGCATACTCTCTGTAATCATGTTTAAAGTCTACACTGTTCCCTCTGAGGTATACACGAGTGTGAACACCTCATCTTGCCTACAGTCCTAAGGCACTGCATGTAGGGGCTTGTTCCCTTGGAAACCACATTTTACTCTGGTCCATAATGAACTCAATCTGTGGTGGCCTGCCGAGTGACTGATGGAAAAAAAAAAGATCATTACATGGAGGAGACATTTGAAATGTTGCTGTCAGGCTGCTCTCATGTAGTTAATAGATCAATTTTTTTTTCTTTTCTAATTAAAAGTTATAACAAGAAGTCACATAGCCCTGCGATGGATTGGCGACCTGTCCAGGGTGTACCCCGCCTTCGCCCGATTGCCGGCCGGGATTGGCTCTGCCACCCCCACCCCCGTGACCCCGTTCAGGGACTAAGCGGTAGAAAATGAATGAATGAAAGAAGTCACATAACATAGTTGAGAGCAAACATCTTCCAATTATGAACAACTCCCAGAGTTGTTGCTGCATTTTTCTTATACTTTCATTTTCTGAGAAAATGGACAAATAAACATGTTTAAATGTCACTGGTGTCAAACTCTCCAACCACTATATGAGCTGAGAATTATAGAATAACATGTTGAAGTAGCAGCCAAACTGAATCAACAGTATGAGGAATAACAAACAGGACAAAAATGTCCTTAATTGATGAGGCTGAAGCTGCATGGTCATTTTTCTATGATTCTTATTTTGGATAACCATGCACCTTTTTAACAGTACAGAATAAAAGGCTGAGATACATATCTCTAACGTAAATAAATAAACTAGTACCTTGTACTCTCTCTATGATGTTGCATCCTTAATGTATGCCAAAATATTGTTCCGGATTTGGCTAGTTTTGCTTTTAATTTAATTTATCCTGGCAATCACATTTTTTAAAGTAGCAGCTTCCGTCATCAGTACAATACTCTATATATAATCTAGTCTATGTGGGCTCTTCCAGTTATGTAAAATAAGCCTGGCTGCTACAGTAAAACCCGTTATTGCCAAACTCAGCTTTAATAAGTCCTGTTGGCATGAAAAAATGATCCCCTAACAACAGCTGTGGGGATTCTGGTAGGGGTTGTTTGAGCCAATCTTTCGTCTTTTTAAATACATTTTTCCAAATAATATTTGTCTTCTGTTAAGCTTACTTAAATAATTTAAAGATTTTCAGCTATCTCCATACATTTGTCTCATGATAATTCTAAGGTAGCCATAATTTCCTGAAGTTATCACAAGTCAGAGTCAACCTCACATGCGTGAGATGTTGTGCGAGCTCTCAGCTTTGTTTACATTCTGCTATCTCCTCACACTCAGGTCTCAGGAGTCACATCCGGTGCTTTGTACACCTACCTCCAGGTATATGGTACATAAGTGTAGTGCTTCATTCACTTGGTAAAACTTACAATCCAGGCAATGATTGTTTGTCAGCACAACATAATTAGGAAAACAATCCTGTATCCTAAAAATGTAATTTCTGGGAGATGCGGTTGTTAGACTGGGCTTTCTGCAGTTTTTCAACAGTAGCTGTAGCAGGAGTAGAAGGGATACTTGGCACCTCCCTATCATTCACTTGGTAAAGGCAAAGTGGGCCTCACCATCATCATTGGGTTCCCTTTCACACTCCAGCTGAAGGACAGGATAAGGTCACTTTGTTGACCTGCCTCTTACAGCAGCCACTTGGACGGTAATCACAAAAAATAACACCAACCCACTAAAGAGCCTTGGACCTGGCTGGCCTGTAAACCCGGTTACAATGAGTGCTGACTAAAAGAGCTTATTAATCACAGGCAGCAGCAGACGCAGGCATTCTGAATTCATTAATGCTTAGCTAAGCAGTTTGGGAAAAAACCCTCAGTCATGTTTTCAATATCAACAATTGTGAACTTATTTCAAATTGACACTACAAAAAACACTCAAATTACATGATCGGTTAATATTGTTTCAGGGCAATGGGTCCATGGAATACAATAACATTTCAACTAACCTGCATTGAGAAGTAGGCTGGTTTTACAAAACTACAAAAGACTCAAAAACAGTTATGTTATTTAAATAAACAAACAAATTATTGTGAGGTATCACATCAAATAATGTGCTGCTGTATTGTTTTCAATGTAATACAGGACGCAGATGGTTCACAAACCACTGTTTTCAATTTTGATTTATACATGCTGTCCCAGCTCTTTCTGATTTAGGGTTGTATCTCCAAGCTGCCTAAAAGATGACAGCAAAAGAAAAATGTATGAAGGCACTTTGAGGAGCCTCTTGTCTTTTCTCACTTCTTCACTCTTGTTTACCTTTAATACCTTAATGAATTGCCCTGATTGACAGCTGTGTTTTTAAAAGCTTGCCACAGGTTTTCTTTGCAGAGGAGGATGTCTGCTTTCATGGGCAGATTATAGCAAATCATCAGATGTGGATTTAAAACAAGAAATCGCTCAAAATCTGCTCTCTCTATTAGAAATTCATTTCTTTGTAACTAATCTCAATCCATTACTGAATAAATTACAATTTGGTGAATATTTTCGCTGCCATTTTCTGTGGGTATATTGTACATTATATACAGTCCACTGGCTTTGACAGTGCTATTTTCTGTATTCTTTGCCTCTAATTTTCCTCCAAACATGCATCTGTGTGGGCCTATACAGCATGCATAGGACCTACAAATGCATGGACTTCACCTTTTTTTGTTCAGACACTGCTTATGTGTTTGTCTCTTTTGATAAGACCCTTTCATCTTGTTTGCATTGATTACAGGCTGACAAGTCACAGTGATCCACTTTGGGGCCCTATTCATGTCTGCAGCCCCCACGAAACACACTGGGCCCATTGTGGCGAGGAATGCCTCCTTTCATGGCCTGAACTAGCCTATGAAAGCATGTCAATAATCCTGAGTCAGTGGGTGCTTCACAATACTGCTGCAGCCAACCCACCAACCAAACCAGTGGGGAAGTAGGCCCCATTTTGCACTCCCCCAAGAAAAAGCAACTGGGCTAGTTGAATGAGCAGATTGCTGAATGGATGAAGTGATCTGATGGAGGCTGATAAACAACTTCACAAAGTTGAGACAACAAGGGGAAAAAATCTCTAATTAATATTAAGCTATGTAAACTCTGCTCGTTTATAGCCTTGTATACTGTACCAGATATCTGAAGCAGTGCTTTATTTCTGTGAACCAGCCCCTCCTTGTTTTCACACTGCAGGCAAGAGAACATGGTTTCTATTCTCAGGAAGTATCAAGATCCTTGCATTTACTACAGAAGCAGGAACTGGTTTTGGTTCACTATAGAAGCTGTGGTTGGGGGTTTGTTTGAGTAGATAATGTGATACCATAAGCAGAATATATGGGATTTGAGTCTTTTGTGGCCACAAAAGCAATTGAAAATATATATTTGGGGGGCTGGGCAAAGGAGGCTGGAGGAATCCACTGACCATTGCAGAGATGTGAATGAAAAGATCCAATCATTGCTCTGTGAAGAATTAAAACCACTTCTGCAAATAGCCCCAATTTTTGTGTAGTGCCTCAGAGTGGGGGTTTCACAGTGTCTGTATATTTAGTGCAAATAAACAGTGCAGAAGTCTAGGATGGACTGGCCTCTTTATCCTGGAGGTGAAACCCAATCCTTTGTCTCTGTCTAATCTAGGCCGCTCTCTGTTTAGTTGGATGAAAAGTGGATCTGTGTGTGTGTGTACTAGTGTGTGTGTGTGTGTGACATAGCCACGGTGCAGATATGTCACACACATGCACTAGCAAGCCCTCAGCCTTTCAGATGAAGCTGAATGATAATGTCTGTTTGTATGTGGTTCTTGAATCAGAGTCTTGGGCCTGTGGAGACCACCATTATGTTTGCCAGTTCCCAGATAACCCACATCTTTACACTGGACATACACATACCAATCCCAGGATTCTCCACCCAGAGTAAACTGACAAATATCAGCACAGCTGACCAACAGTTATACATACACCAACAGTACTTGCCCACTTGGGTGCAGATATGATGAATAGACAATGACGATATGTTAGAAGTTGATTTTGGACAGCAAAAAAAAAAAAAAAAAAGTTGTTGACATTCAACTTTACCTGCAAAGTAGAGGCCCTATAGATTATTTTATTTATCCCTAGCAACATTTACTACTGAACCTCTCAGTTCCTATTGGGCCCTTACCCAGGATCTGAATTGGTAAAGTTTCAATTATGTATTGCCTCTTGAGGATAATAAAGGGTTATGTTATCTATATTATACTCAATGTATTGTTGCAACTATAATACTACTAAGATAATTTATTATTAGGAAACATTTTATGTGTAAAACCTTATTTAAAGTCTCCCAGTGAGTGTGCAGGTTACTGACATGCCATCAGTCCATGAGTTTATTATCCCAACTCGTCAGAGCATCTGCAGATGGGATACGGTTGTTGCTAAGCAACAGCTAAAGCCTGCAGCATACTAAGCTTAAAATTTGGTATATTTCTTTGGGACACTTTGTTATGCTACAAATATCAGTTTTAACAAAGCTGAGTTTAGCTCTGAGATGTACAAGGACATCCTTAAGCCATCATGTGATACTTTATTAGATACTTTGTTAGACAAAGACTCGCGAGCGAGAGTTTGCGAGATGTGTATAAACCAAGTTGCTTCTGCATAGAAGTACTACAACATATGTACACCTCATCTTTTTGAGTTTTAGGTCACATCTAAGATGATAATTCAACATTGTAATATTGTAGATAAGTCAGAAAAGAAGGAAAAAATGGCATGGGCTCTTTAAGCTACCTGGTTCTGATGAACATCAAAACCAAGTACTGCTTTACATACTGCTACCTGAGAATATATAAAGTGCTGGAAATTATAATTATATAAGATTGGAATGCTCAGTTGTGTTGCTGTTATCGTTACGTCTGCAGCTGTGATCCAAAATGGGCACATGTCTGTAGAAACAAACTCTTTTCTTTGTCTCACCAGTTCGAGTCAAGAGCTGCAGTGTGTGGTGCTGAGCTACTCTCGGTTGTCAATACGTTTGCTGCTTCGCTACGCTAATGTAGCTGCTTTAGTGATGGGCTATGAAGTATTCACGCAGTCCTCCACACTTGTCTTTCAAGGCTCATTATGAAGTTATTAGCACAGGCTGAAATGAGTACCTGTTCTGAAGATAAGCTAATTTTACAGTTATAGATGTACAACATGACTCTTCCGTGTGCTACACTGGCTTCCTGGTTGAGTTCTGCCTTTTTTGTTCAGTCAACATTATTACAGAAATCGATTTTTAGCATTCATGAATCGATTTAGAGTCGTAGGTGATATGAATCGCGATTCTAATGTGAATTGATTTGTTTTCTTCACCTCTACAGGTCAGGTTCAGACACATAGGTCAAACTAAGATGGAGCACTCAAATGTGAGCTTCTTCTAAATGAATAGGAGAAAAACACCATAAAACATAACCGCATCGTGCTCTGGTTGGGTTTGGACTTTATATATCATAAGCTTGTCGGGTCCGTATCAGGTTCGGATGCGATACTCTCAGTGGTTTGGGTTCGGCCCAATCCATAACATAGCCTACATATATCTTAAAAGATTGCAGTTAGATCATTTATTTGAAACTTTTAATAATAAAATCTCTTAAAACCAACACTAACATTTAACAGCAAGCTAGTGTGTGTGTGTGTGTGTGCATGCTATTTAAACCTGGTCCACTTGTTTAAAAGAATACAGAAATCCTATTCTTAAATTGAAACGTGAAGGGACTAAATGGACACCCAGATAAATAAATAGTTGTAGAAGTAAATGAGGACAGAAACAGATGAGTGAAACCAGCCAGTGTTTGAGCAAGGTAAAAGCCTTGTTTTTCAGCAAATGTTTTCATGAAGGAGGGGTTGGGGGGTGGGGGAATCAAACTGATATTTAGCCCCTACTGGCTTTTTTCCCCCCTGCTTTTGTTTTATGCACGGTTCTTTTTACCACATGGTAGTGACAGATTGTTTGAGCTGAAAGGAAAAGCCATTCGAAGCTAATTAAGCAGCCATTCCAGGGACTATTCGCAGGCAGGAGGGAGAGTAGCACAGGCATTTGTCAGCGCCGTACCCAACGTGGGTTTAATTGACAACAAAGACTCCTGACTGACAGCTTTTCCAGCGCTGAGCCAATTGTAAGCCGCGGAGGAAGACAGCTGCGACACCATTGGATAAAAAGAAGTGACGGAAGGTGGAGGGGGGCGGGAAGGGCCCACGTGGGGCCGAGCATAGTAAGCAACACGTGATAGGCTGATATCCTGAAGCGCAGACGTGTTGTAGCCTACCTAGTGCTGCTGATATGAACCCTTGTAGATGCTTGAGGTCTCCTTAGAAATAGGTCGATCAATTCAAGTCACTCAGAGGACACTGCTGTAGATTAAGCGGTATTCACATCTGCGCACTTAAGGTGTTGAATGAATTTCTATGAGTCCTGTTTTTCTTGGCATAGTAATCTTTCTTTTTCTTGGCATCTCTAACTCCCTTTGAATTGAGAGCAGAAAGTGTGATTTCTAGTTTCAAACTTAAAACTATTTTTCAAGTCAGACTAGCTTCATTTATAATTGTTCCCGGATTAAGCTCATACCACATTTACAGCCTACTGCTTTTATTAAAATGACAATTTCTGTCTTTGGCTAGTGAGGTTATTTTTCTGTAACACTGGCATATGTTGAGTTTGAAATGGTACTGTTTAACGATATTGATAAAACTCACAGGTATACACTCATAATCTGAAAGATGAACCACCGGCTGCAGTGCACGGATATATAAATTATTACCTTTGTTTTTGAACAAGTTGTTGAACGCAGCGAATGTCACTTCAAATCCAAAATGGCGAATATGTGAGGTCACACTTTGCAGCCCAATCAGAAGGCTGGTTTACTGGATACCCCGCGTGGGGATTCCGAGTTGTGATTGGTCAACGTTGCTGAACTCCTTCGGAGAACCGGATTGGTTAATGCGGGGCCTTCTCTCGGCAGTCAGGTCCTCGTGTCAGTGAACAGTCTGTGTGTGGTATAGCGAGCGGCGGAGGAACTGGGTCTACCAGGCGGAGAGCTAGTGGTATATTTCACAACGGCCGACGTTTTCAAAAAATATAACCCGTTTACTTGCCATAAATTATCTTTGGACTTACTGGAAGATTCGTGTACTACTACTGGATCTAATAAAGGCTTTCTTTCAAGTTGTCTGAGGTCAACAACTCGTCCCTGTCGAGGGGTTTCCAGCGCCGACCGACCGGACGGAGGGACGCTCTCCGCCTCGGGATCAGCGGGCTTTTAAAGGACTCTAAAGAGGCGAAGAAGTGGAAGAAAAATAGAAACGGCGACGGACATTAGCCGCCCTTATCATTCCATGTTGACGACTACAAGTCAGGGATATTAAGCGTTGTGCCTGGACACTGATTTTTTTCTACCTGTGCAGAAGAGCAGGGAGGAATCAGGCGAGACAAAGGTAAAAAGGGTTACACGAAGAGAGCCGCTAACAAGACGGGTGGAGGTGGTGGTGTGGCTTTATGGCAGCAGCAGCTCCTTGTTTTCTGGTCTTTACGGACCACCAAAAACAGCCCGTTGTGGAAGACAACTAGTTAGATGTATACAAATAAAAAAACTAAAGAATCACGAGGGTGTGATGTATGATAAAAGTAACAACTTTGGGATTTATTTGAGATATGGGATTAAATACGTTTTGCCGGAACACTTATTTCTTTCCCCACTGTATCGAGGCTACATTTTATATTTTTGACTCGCAGTGGGAAACATTATAAATCACAATGCCACAGTGAGACTTTATCTTTTTTTGTAACAGATATTTTCGTTATTAAGTCCGATTTACAGTCCAGGTGCTACAGTCTGCTCCCAAAGTGATCCCACTCCTTAGCTGTGTCCCCTTATGTTTGTTTAGATACAAAGAAGAGGCCGAGCTGACACATCCAGCGGTCGGGGTCTGAGTGTGCGCCCCTAGCCGAGAACGGGGCTTTGTCCACTGCCGTCCTGCGTATACAGGGGAGGGGGTGGTGGTGATTTACGGAACCTTCACTGGGATTAAAGAAGGAGGAAACGCACACATTCCCTGCGTAAAGACTCGACATGTATCCACAAGGCCGGCATCCGGTAAGTAGCTGTCTTTGTCACTATTTGTAAATTGATGCAAATGCACCGCCCTTCAAAATAGCCTAATTAGCTCGTCAGAGTAGAGCTGCTGATCCACACCTTACTATTTATGGTCTGCTGCTGCTGCTGAGACGTTTCACTCTGGGAGATCGTGTTTATGGACAACAAGATCAGACCTTTTAGTAAAGTACAGGATCGCATCTTTCTCTATAGTGAATTTCTTGAAATTGATGCATTTTTATGCTGCTAAAAGGCTAATTGTGCTTTTTGCCTAGTACACACCAAAATCCCACACTCGTATGTTTTTTTCTCTCTCTCTCTCTCTCTCCATCATGTAATATTACTTTGACACCGGATGAAGTGACCTGCCTCTTGTCATTGCACACACTGTTGAGTGAAGTGAAAGCGGGTCAGAGGCTCTTTCCTCTGCCAGTCAGAGCTCAGGGGAAATGCACAGACAAACCATCCAGAGAGAGAAAGAGGAAAAAAAAACACTTCTTATCAAGAAAGAAGAAGAGAAGATTGCAAGAGAGATGTGAGACTGTGTGGGCTGTGATGGCGTTATTTACACCTGTGGTGTCTCCAACCTTGCACTTTTCAGGCACCTCACCAGCCAGGGCAGCCCGGCTTCAAGTTCACTGTGGCAGAGTCCTGCGACAGGATCAAAGATGAATTTCAGTTCCTGCAGGCCCAGTACCACAGGTAATGACTAGCGTACTGTAAACAGCATTGGCTTCCTGGAAAGAATAGGAAGAGGAAGCTGTCTCTGTTTTGTTCCATTTTTGTAGCTTCATGCACCAAGTCCCACATAACAGTGTATATGTCCTAAATTAGGTTTTGTTATCAGTGTGTTCACCATTAAGTATGTGTTAAAGTATTTCCACAGTTTAAACAAGATTTTCTGCCCTCTTCTCTTCCTTAAGTCTTAAAGTGGAGTATGATAAACTGGCCAATGAAAAGACAGAGATGCAGCGTCACTACGTCATGGTAAGACCAGTTATCGTAAAGCCGTGAATCTGATTTAATGCTGTGTCCGCCCCTTTGCCTCAGGTGAACATTCACAGGTGTTGCAGCCCTTGTGTTTTGCAAAGGCCATGTTAGTATTTGTCCCAGCTTGGTGGTGTTGACTCAGGCCTGTGTTTTTGTTGGATAAGAAGGTGCAGGGTGTGGCTGTGTGGAGGGGGAGTTGAAACACTAATGTCCCCCCACCCCCTCCCCAGATGGCTCTGGGTCCTCTTTATAACTCTCCTGCACCACCTCCTTACCCACTTGGGGATTAATGGCTGCTCTGCTGGCTTTGTGCATGAATCAGAGGGCTTCCTGTATTCTTTCTTTTTCAACTTCTTAACTCTCCCACAGTAAGCCACTGGGTCATTGAGACACTTTCTACACAGATAAGGGGAGACTGTGTGTTAATCTCAAACCTTATAGCGACTACGTGCTGGACCAGGCATCGTCAAGGAAATCAGCATCTCAACAATAAATCCATATTTATGACTGTATGGGAATTCAATTGATGTTCAGTGCATCAGACCAGACTCTGCATGTGTAAAACAGTGACCGCTCACATTGAGATTAGTTGTTTAACAATGGACAGGAAATTAATCAGCAACTGTTTTTATAATGGATTATTCATGTATGACATTGTTGAGTTAAAAATATGAAACATTTGCAGTTTCCAGCTTCTGAAATGTGCAGATTTTCTTTGACTTTTATGATTATAACTTAAATACCTTTTGGATTTTAGTGATTGTTTAGATTAAAACAAACAATCTAAAGGTGCCACTTTAGGATCTGGGAAATTGCGATGAACCATCTTCATTATTTTCTGACAATTTTTAGACAGTTAGTGGGAAAAAAGCAGCAGATTAGTTGATGACCATAATTATTATTCGCACCTTCCATGTCATCACAGTCTAATTCCTTTAAAAGTCAGTAATTACTAACATTAAACCCAGCCCCACTGTTTTTTGTGTAGTCTGGCATTTTGCTTCGCGTCTTCCTGAACTTGGACAGGTTGCTTGATTTCTGTCAAATGTCTGTGATTGGTTGGATGTAAAACTTTTGTGATACTGCAGTTAAATCACTGTATATTCAGTTCAGAGCTTCCTGGTGATCAAACAGACAATGAGACCTGTGCAAGAACAGCCTGCCTCAAAGGTCCTTTCTTATACAGGAAAAGCTGCATTGTGTGCATGGAAAAAGAACAAGCTTTATCTGATAAATGATGTGACTTAGTCCTCACTCTTGGTTTGTGTATGTGTGCGCTTATCTTGTTTGTACATGAGAGGAATGGCTTTAACCAAACGCAGCAGTACGTTTGTTAAATATTATTTTCCCTGTGAGGAACCAGAAGGTGGTGGGAGTAGCTATAATAAATGGAAGCTGTTTGCTGTGTGTTTGTTAAACAAGGCAGACAAACTAGTAGGCTTTAGTTTGTATCTGTTGGTGGGCTCACAAGCATTTGGCAATCAACAGCAGATACTGTTGTTTTCAGTAACAGTATTGGCTTTCCCCTTGGTTTTTGAAGCCACAGACAGTGTTTGTGCTCAAATGACTGGCAGTGCCCAGTAGAAGTAAATGGGAACAGTAGCCAGCCGTCTGTCTGCTGCGGTTGTGAAACGATTTTTGATGTCACTGTGCTTTTAATGGTCCACCCCCATCCTGCACTATGTATTCATCTTCTCTTTATTTGTTTGGATGTTTTGGAAGACTGATAAATGTTATACCAGCATTTTTTTTTTAGTCTTGTTGCATTACCAAATTTCCTGTTTACTCGATAAAGTCAAAAGTTACATGGTATTTTCATCTTCCATAATTAACAAAAGGCATACAGTTTACCATGAAGCATACTGAACACTTATTGGAGTCAATGCACAAATGAAGATGCGTAACTGTAAATTCTTTGAAAGGTTTTTAATGTGGTCTGTTTTTATTTTACAGTACTATGAGATGTCCTATGGGCTCAACATTGAGATGCACAAACAGGTATGTAGCCATATCAGAGATGATCTGTTTACAGCCAAAACACTGTTGGTTTTTTCCCCCCCCTTGTGACTGAGGAATATAAATACACCTACGCACAGACACACACACACACACACACATACCTGACCTTAGTCTCTACCCTCATCCTTAAATGTCTTTAGGAGGCATACACACATACTGGCTTCCTGTAGTGAAAATGCTGACAGGCTAAACAACACGAAGGGCACGCCGCCTGCTGGGGATGGTTTGATAAGATTAAAGTGAAGTATTTGGCAGACAGTTGGAGAGGATGTGTTTTGTCCTTCTGAATGTGTGTGTGCGCGCCCTTATGCCTGCACTATTCCGTCTGCCTCCGCAGCGCCAGCCGTGCTAAAAGCTCATTAGTTCAGCTGCCACCCAACACTGGGCATTACGCTGCAGTGGAACGGCTTCTACAGATGAACAGGACAAACATGTCTACACCACCTAAAAGGGCATGAAGGAAAAGAGGGCAGATATATTAAACACATCTTGGCCTTAGAAGTAGTGGCCACTGTGTGCACTGGCCTTCTTTGTTGGGTTGTTTCCAGTGGATCTTTGGCCTGTCATGTCCAAAGTGGAGGAGGCCGGTTGGTCTAGTGTTTGTGGAAACCACCCCTCAGCTTGGTTGGCTTAAAGCCCCTGCACAGCTAGATGAAGACAAGTGCTTTCCTCAGTGACTTTGTCTGTCTTGGTGCTTAGCATCATGTTGGAAACAAGTGTTCTCACTTCAACATGTTATTTTTGGATTCAGTTTATGTTTTTGTAATACTGAAACATATACTTGAAGGAAAATGATACAAAGATGTATCAAAGTCTTTGACAGAATGATAGTCGAGCAAAATTGCCAAACATTTACTGGGTTCTGTGTCTTTGCAGCTTTTCTGTTTTCTCATATTATTGAATGTCTTTTGAACCATTAGTTGGGCAAACAAACGTTTTCAGGGCTTCATTTTGGGTGCTGGGAATCAGATGAACATTTTGCAGTTTATGCATAGAATTTCATGCTGAATGTAGCTGTTTGCATGTCAGTTAAAGAAAATTCTACCTGGAAATGCCACATCACATAGGAGCATGTATACAAGTTCTTTCATACTACTGATATGGCTGGAGGTGGCTAATCGTCTGAAGTTTTTAGGTGCATCCATAGAATGAGCAGCATGTATGCTGTTTGTTTGGCGGTAAATGGCTGGTAAGCGTTTACCGTGTTTGGTGTGGTTAGGATGCAACATCTGCTGATCCCATGCCTGCTGTAGACACCATAATGCAAGATGGGACCTGTAAGCAAGACTGCAAAATAACTTTGTTTAGCTAAAGAGCTCATCTGTGGCCCTCCAGTCAGCTGTATGAAATCCACAGTTTTTGTATTAATAGACATCTGTATAGTCTTTTATTCTGTTCATTTTCAAAGATCTTGGATCTCTAAAAGCCCCTTTTTAATCTTTCTGGTCTTACTCTGATTTGGTCTTGACTTCTGTTTCTCTCAGTCACCTTTGCTTTCTCAGTTCTCCTCTTCCACCTCCTCCCATGTGCCGTATGTCTTTTCATTGTTTCCGCCACCTGTGTCTGTCCTGCCACCCCAATGATGTGATATGTATGATAGCCCTTGTGTCATTAGCAGTGTGATGTGATGTATGAGGGTGGGAGTCTGTCAGAGAGGTGGGGTGGAGGCTTCATGGCCCTCAGATCCAGAAGGTTAATGGCATCAGTGGGAGGGTGGTGCAGTTGAAACAGCGGCATGCTGCACAATCCATCAGACACAGACATTCTATGTGTGTGTGTGTGTGTGAGCTAACTAGGTGTGTTTTCTGTTTCTCTGGGAGCTTGCTGCCTCTCGCCCTCCCTCCCCATTCTTAAGCTCTTTCTGTCAGTCGCTTACTACCAGCAAGGAGGTGGAAGCGATGCAGGGTGGGGGTGGAGGTTGTGGGTGGATGCTGGTGGCAGTGGACAAAACAAGTGGGCAAAGGGGGAGATGGAGACAGGAAAGCAGCGAGAGGCTTTAGGGTAAATGGGTTAATCGACTGGCCCTCTCCTGTGCATCTCCTTTGTTTATCAATAAGCCCGGAGGAGTTCACGGAGCGCTGTGAATAATGCATGATTCCTGCCACCTCCATTCCTCTCCCTCCTTTTCCCCATCCCTGTGAATGAGTGTTTGTCATGACATCAGCAAGAGGTAAACAGACAGCCCTTAGCGCTCCCTGTTATTGGTAGACAGCGAGGGAGGCTGGATTATTGGATGCTTGTGTTGAAGATGTATTGCAGCGCAAAAAAGACGTGATAAACTCACTTTGTATTATTATTGCTATAGTTGGGTTTAAAAGCAGGGGAAGGGGCACAAACACACGTGCATATTAAATACATGGTTACACCAGCTGTGTGTTTGCATACACACACACAAACATGCTGCAGTCCAAGTTCCTACAGACACACAACGTCCTCTATACTGTTGCTAGCAAAGGGATGTGTGTGGCTTCCAGGGGGTAATTTGTTTTGACAGTGTCTCTTATGATGGCAAGGAGTGCAGGGTGGAGGTAATCACCCTTGCTTGCTGTCAATAAGTGATTTTAATTAGCGCAGCTCATTAGACTGCCTCAGCAATGTACCCTGCTGACTTTGTGGTGCTGGCGTGTTGGGGGTTGCTGTGTTTTTCACTGCCTCTCTTGTGGTCCCTGTTTATCTCTTCAACACTTGCCTGCATTTCGATTTCACCTCACTCTTTGTTAAACTGAAAGCAGAAGGTGCACGAATAGAAAAGAAGAACCCCAAGAAGTTACGTGTCCTATCCTTTATTGTTATATCTGGCTTCTTACTTTTGTTGTACCTTAGGTAGCCATTTTGTGAATCTGTCCTATGTATCAATTTCCTCACTTGTTGAGCGAACGGTGGAAACGGAGAACATGTTTTATCAAGGATAGTTGTGTCCGTTTCTTGGATGGAGGAATAGAGTGAAAGGAGGAGCAGAGGGAGGGAGAAAGAAAGCTTGTGCAAATGAATAATTTATGCAGGATTCCTGGAATTGTTTGCCAAGGTGATGATGGCCGACCTGTCTCTAAGCCAAAACAAACTGACTATGAGAACACACAGTCTCTCAAGAGGGGCTGACGAGGTTACTAGAGGCTGTGAGATGAGCTTTATTTTGATAGCCAGGCTAGAAAGCCTGGTAGGCCGGTGTTACACAATTAGTGTCTGCTGGTGTGTGTGTGTGTGTGTGTGTGTGTCAGCCAGCTGATGATGGCTTTGTGTGTCAATGTGAAATGGAAGAAGAGACGTGTGCGTATGTCATAATTCAAATGAGAACTAAAAGAAGTTTATATCGTGATGGCTTAAACTCAAATTAACTCAGATGTAATCTGTTGAACAGCCCGTTTCTATATGTGCCCTAGCAGGAAAAGGATGTCACTTCATTTTTGTATGAGCTCAAAATAGAATGACATGCACATGCAAAATATCCTTCATGCATTTGTAATGAACAAGATCCCTCTAAGTGCCTCTTTCTTCCTCTGCTCACTCGGGGGCTAATGCCTGGAGCGACAAACAGCCAAATGGCTTTCAACACACCATTGACAGAGGGATGCAATGGAGAGAGAGCCTCTCCAAGCTCTGGTGCTACTAGACAACCCTGAGTACCTGTAATTGTGAAGCTGCAGTGAAAAGCTTCTACCGACTCAAAGGCCTCTGTTTTCAGTGGCTTTAAGTGACAATAAACTCTTTGCAGTGCCTGTCTCTGCCACTAAAAGCACTGTGGAAAATAGTGCCTGCACAGTAAAGTGGGAGTTATTTAAGAGTGCTGCGAGTCATCAGACGTGATGCGATATCAGTATTTTTCCCCTTCAAAATGGCTGTCAAAGTAGTGTAAGTAAGCCATGTGCCCATTTGCCCTCCCTCACGTGTGAACTCAACAGTGCCTAAATCTGAAAAGGAAGGACAAGATGGAGCCGATAAAGGCAATTTCATTTGAAGGGTTTTACAGTACATCTCTCAGGTTGACACATCATATTTGACCTCATGTAAATTGTAGCTGAGGTATGACAGGCAGAATGTACGACACCGGCACTGCCATTATTATGCCACAAAAATCAATGCAAAGGAGCTTTGCTGCATTGTTTTATTTCATGGCTCCAGAGTAATATTTTAGCTCAGGGATAAATTGCAGAGGAAGCCAGGGGTTCAGGAACATTTAACCTTAAAAATCCTGAATGCAACTCAGCACGACCTTAGCTCTCCAGCCACCTGGTCCTCTAGCTTGCCTTTCAGAGAAACCTGCACAGTGCACTAACAACTGGTGATTTGTTATGGGCAAATGGATGTCGTTCGTTGTGAATTGGTTTGTGCTGAACGTTTGTAATGTTGCTCTAATAGCAGATTGGATCAGCACACCGCTGTTTCCTACAAGCCCCATGATGCTCCCCTTGCAGCCATTTCCTGAGAAGTGGTGTGATACTGAAATACACTAATCCTACTGTGTGTCATTGTATCCAGCCCCCGCTAATGATGATGGTTTATGAGTCTCCACAGAGCCCCCTCCCCCTGTCTCTCTCTCTATTCCAGCCTGCTCAGTGCAGCCCCCTCCCCGCCTTCCCACTCCCAGTTATCCCTCATTAATTGTCCTGTGCCGATCAGATCGACAGGCCGAAAATTCAATTTAATGACCTGCCTCTGTGCTGCGCCTAATATGATTTTACAGGCTGTTCTGGTCAGGGCCCCAGCCCAATTTACATAACGATCAGCCGTGCCAGATAGCGTTGCCCCAGCAACAGAAGAGGGGATGATGAGAGAGGAAGAGGAGGAAGGAGGGAGGGCACAGAGGACAGTAGTGGAGATTAGCATGGAGGGGTGTGAAGTAGCATTTGGAGGAGGAGGGGGGAGGGATGAGCCTGGATGGAGAGAGAAAGCACAGTCCACCTAAGGTCAGACAGGGGTTGGGAGATAATTCCTGACAGGCCAGCAAAGGTCTGTCTCCCCCCCCCACTCTTCTATCCTTCTTTTCCTGTCTGCCCTGCTCCACAATGAAAAGAGTGACACTGAGGGTTGTTGCAAAAGGCTTCCAGTAGCTCCTATTCCCCTTTTCCACTTTCTTTCTCCCTCCCCCTTTCACAGTCAAACAAGTTTAAAGGAGAAAATGAGTGGAATGCAGCGGTGTGTATAAAATGGCGGGAAAGACCTCTTCACCCCACACACACCTGCTGGGCTTCCACCCCTAATCTCTCAGAATCAATTAGTTCGCCTCCCCGGTTCAGTCAGATCATATTACTTCAGTATCGAGTCACTTTACCATTCACCCCCCCCTCTCCTTTATTCTGCTTTCTACCTGGGTGTTTTTCTCTTTGTACTTGTTGTCTTCCTCCTCTTTCTCTCTCTGGAAAGTACAGCCTTTACAAAAGGAAATGGAGAAAAATGTCTTGGGACCTGGATGTGAGTTAGGCAGGGGGCTCAGCATATCCATTTGTCCAAATGCAGCACAGTAAAGTGCTCTGCGTTCGTCGAGTCCTGCAGTATCATCTTACTCTCCCAGCTAATATTACATGGTTGATTCCAAAGATGCCTCTGATAGATAGGGCTACAGTGTTAACCTGTCTGCTTCAGCCTGCCCCACCTCCCTCTCTGTTGACCATAATTATGAAGTATGGTCCTCATTAGGGTCTCTCCAGCCAGATGGTATTAGCATATTTCAGCCTCCTTAATGAAATAAGGCCTGAGTCTAATGGAAGCAGGAGAAAGGGGGGGAATATATTTTAAGGTGGACCCAATTTAGATAGGAAATGCATACCTATCCAGATGGATACTGTAAACGTGTGTGTGTGTGTGTGTGTGTGTGTGTGTATACAAATGCATGCCCTTTTGTTTCATAAGTAGTATAACTGCCTAATTTCAGTGTGAGACTGTCATTCTTACACATTTTCTTTTCTCCTACAGACTGAAATTGCCAAGCGTCTCAATGCTATTCTGGCTCAGATCATGCCCTTCTTGTCACAAGAGGTGAGTGTCTACCCAGCTAGCAAGAATGTGAATGAGTATGAGTACTGTACAGACACTTGTGAGTTTGGCTACTGTGCAGAGACGGCTCAGTGGCATCTTGTATAGTGGATGCATAACAGAATACAAATTTAATTAATCATGAAAAGTTGAAGTGACGGTTTTAACAGCACAATATTCAATAATGTGTTAGAATTAAACATTTTTTGAATCATTTGTGATTACCCCTTTTCTTTCGGCACCTGTTGTTTCACAAGTTGCCAGACAAAGCACAAAAAACTGCAAATGATAATTCTGCAGAACCTCCAGGCTTTTCCAGAAAACAAACTAGATTATCCTTAAGCTTGTGAATGCCTTTTTCAAGTATAAAAACTAAATTTGGTTAAAACTAAAATTCTCAAATTTCCCTTTCACTTTGAGCTGTTTCTATTCACTCTGTCATTTCTCACTCCACACAGATGCAGAATATCTTCATGGAACTTATGTATTAATGACTAAGTAAAATTAAACGACTTTATGTACTGTGGAGTTTATTTCTTCTTCACACCTAAAGTGCCTATTTATAGATTTGGCAGGCAAACAATCGGCACAGGCCAGGATGTGTTCTTCATTCAGTCTTTTGCAATGCATTCATTTCCGTCACATTCTAATCTCTGTGTATTTGTGTCCTGCAGCATCAACAGCAGGTAGCTCAGGCTGTTGAGCGGGCCAAGCAGGTGACGATGACTGAGCTGAATGCTATCATCGGGGTACGTGGACTTCCCAATCTGCCTCTGACTGTGTGTATACCCCCTTTTTTCTTCCTTCATTTGACTAGAGGCCAGAGGCAAAACTGCATGCATGGTGAAGGTCCAGCATTACAATACAGACGTAGTGTATTCAAGAGTACTATGTTATGCTGTTGGCTCTGTGTGCTTCAGATGAAGTGTCGCGTGTCGAGGCTAACCTGGGAAAGGGCAATAGCGTTAAGGAGAAAAACAGGGGTGCAAATGGAACAGAAGTAGCTTAGTGTTTTAATCAGCAACCATTTTCTTCCTTCTGTCTGTGGCATTTGAATGTTCAGACTGAATCCAAATGTCAGTGCCGTGCCCTCTTCACTCGTGCAGACTTGCCCCTGTCTTCAGTGGTTTATCATGTTTTTGTTTTGAGTTCAGTGTTTTTAATGTGTGGTCAGTATGGTGTTCACTGCTGTCATTTCTCTGATTGTTGGTTAACCATGACCTGTCAACACGCAGGATTTTCTCCTCTCAGGCAGAGTCAAAGAACATCTGATATAGAGTAACACAACCCAGGCTGAGATCAGATCATGATGTTTCTCAGATTTCACTTTGGCTGCACTTTAATTAGATAAAGGGTTCCAGCCAACAGGCTTACCTACCTCTGACCCAGTAGCAGGAGGAATTCGAGCGGTCAGGTTGGGACAAGTGTTGTGATTGCAACAGAGATTGCAGTGGTATGGACTTAACAGGTACTGAAGATTTGTACGGTGTTGTGGATAAAAGATTTAGGCTGCATTCAAAGAATGTGCCCTGAATGGGAGGGACAGGAACATCCCCTGCTGTTCAGCTTGGAAGGGTCCACACAGTCTGTGATGGTTACCCCGTGCTACTAGTGTTGAAGTCACATCTTTTAAGTAGCCTGAGTTGGCTGCTTTTGTTTTGTTGTGTATTGTGTTGTTAGGACTTCCTTAATAATTGGATACTAACAAATACTGTAGCGTATAGTTCCTTTTCAATGAGCTGAATTTAGTACATTAGTGTTAATATAGGATTTTATTTACATGTAAGTGGCAGCCCTGGGGGACAGACATCTTGTCACCAGTTTGAGTGTAGTCCGAAATCCGTGACATCTCCGACTCAGAATTACAACGCAGAGGCTGTTTTGAACTTTTTTTTTTTTTTTTCCTTGCTTAACATAACTTAAGTCTGAATCATGTTTGTTTCAGTGCTGATTCACTCCTGTTTTGAGGGTTTTTGGTAACTTTTGGCAGAAACTTTTTTTTTTAACCATTACAGTACTAAAAGTTTTATTCTCATCATTATTCAGAATTTCATTTGGGAGCATCTGCACCAATCCAAGCTTTAATACAGGAATGGAGTGTACTTTGGTTTATCAGTAATTGACATTTAATTGTAGCCAGAAGCCTGCACACCCAAAATCCACTCAGGCCAAAGACATTTTAGTGAGTTGATCTTCCATCTGTTTTTATTTAAAAACTATACATCTAGCAGCTTTTTATTAACCAACTTGGACCCAGATGGATGACTGACCCCTTTGATTAGCCCTCTGAAGGAGAGGTTAGCCGGCGGTTAGCTTGTCCCAGCGGTAGGGGGGTCAAGTCTAATGAGGGGCACATATCGAAATTCGATTAAGGTAAATGAGCCAGGAGCACAACCCCCAGTTTTCAAGGTAATTACTTCCTATTTCCTCTTCCTTTTTTGCCCTCCAACTGGTGCAGTGAGGCTGTCCACAACAGTAGTGAACACAGAGAAAAACAGAGTTTAATTATTGGGGTGAAGACGTGGTAGGTGATCAATCTCTTGTCATTAATGTCTAGGTGATTTTCAGAGAGCGTCAGGCTCTGGCAGCTTTCCACACCATTTAGATCAGAAAATGGATTCAAGTCACACACATACTCAGATTTCTGGCTGAACACCAAATCCCATGATAGATGTTTGCCTCTCAGGGGCCACCCGCAGTGCTCGCTGTCGGTGTGTACTGCAATATATATTTATATTTATGTTAAAGCCCCCAAACATCCGACTGCCTCACCCTGTCCTTCCAGTAGGAGGTTACTGAGGCCAAACACAACAGATTTTTATCATCTCCAGGGTCGGGACCCAATGCGTGGTAGCTTGATATCCAGATGGAGAATTTCAGAGTAAAATATTGCTATTTTATGTAGGGCTGAAACAGTTATCAATAACAAATTAGCTGCTGATTCATTTTCTGTTAATTGACTAATTAGTACAGTTGTTTTTGCCAGTCCCGCCTCTCAGAAAGAAACTACTGCTCTTCAGTTTTATATCAGTGTAAATTAAATATATTTGAGTTTTAGACTTTTTGTTGAACAAGGCAAACAACATGAAGGTGCCACCTTGTACTCTGAGGGGTTGTCATTTATCCCAGTCTCCTGACATTTAAGTGACTTGATCGTGAACCAGTTAATGGAAGATATGAGTGCAAAACAAAAGAGAAATGATGATTCGTTTTGTTTTCCAGCTTAACATATTGTTTGCTATGAAAACACAGAGAGCTCAAATGTATTAAGATGAACCCCCCCCCCCCACACAACCGTGGTTTGATAAAATGTCTGAGGTGTTGCCTCATTTCCATGCTCCTACTTTTATTTCCATGATTTCAACACAGCACAGGATTGTACTTAGATTAATGGTTAACGGGTCGGTCGCTGTTTATCACCATGTATGTAAGTGCTAATCTGAGACAGGTAAATTTTTACACTGCTTGGTTTGTTGCTGATACCAATCCCCTCTGAACAGTATGCATGTTTTATTTGGGGTTGTATTACAGCTCATATTTCCACCTGGATTGAATGTGTAGCCTATTTATAAAGCAAGTGTCCACAGTGGCACATGGTTTGACTCATCAGTGTCTACACACTGGTTCAGGATGATGGTATAATGGCATGATTTTGATCTTTAATGTTTATTTTATGATATATATATATATAGCCTGAGATCACCAGCTTTATTGTTAGATGCACTAGTTAATGAATCAAGCTTAGTGTTTTTGTTACTTTTTTAAGGGTTTAAATTATTAGTTGATTGGCAGAAAATTAATCTAATCTATTTTGATTGGTTATTTAAATGGTTTTAAGTCAAATTTCCCCCCAAAATCTCTGCTTCCATATCTTTAAACTTACTGATATTCTTTAATAGCGAACTGAATATCTTTGAATTTTATACTGTCCTTGTTTTGTCCAGTGAACAGATTGATCACTTTTTATACACCAAAGGATTCAATAATCAATAGGGAAATGCAGATGAAATGAGAATGAAAACAGTCATTAGTCGTTGCCCTAGTTTTTGCTGCTTGTATCATTTCTGGCTGAATCTCTTCTTCTCTCCTTTGACCCAGCAGCAGCAGCAGCCGCCGCAGCCACCTCATAGTGTCTACCCAGCCTTCATGGTCAGTGTTCAGGGAAGTTACAAAACAAAGAGAAAATACATTTTAAGTGTTGTGGAACTCTTGCTGGTGGTCTAATGTGTCTTTGTGAAGGGAGATGATGCCTTCTGAGATGCTTGACTTGGGTGTGTTTGGATATTTTTGGCATCTTGTTCTTTGTCTGCTTTAACTCGGGTGGCACAGATTTGACAGCACTTTATTTCTTCATCTGCCAACTAACCTCAAATGTTTTCTGCATCTCAATCGGATTCCAATACTGAAATCACTCAGGTCTGTTTTTAGCATAGGGCATTGTCTAATCTGTGACAACAACTGAGGAATACATATTGTACAGTACAGTGAAAGTAGGTAATGTGGCGATCATTGCCAGACGTATTAAGCCAGCCTGCCAGCTGGTCTGTGCTGGTGCTGTTGATGCTTGTTCCACCTGACAGTACTGTTCTGCAGGGAGCCAGCTTCGCCTAGTTAACTTTAATTGCCTGTTTCCTGTGGAAGTTGCCTGAGCTGCGGCGGCATTTACACATAATGAAAAAAGATAAGTGTGAAAGGAAGCCAGCTCCTTATCCATGAATATTGAATTGGAAGCAATTTATTTTCTGAAAATTTTTTCTCTCTTTTCTCCTCATCCCTTCCCTCATCTCTCCTCGCTCCTCTCCTCAGCTATAGCTCGCTAATGAGGCTTCTTGATAATGATCCCTGCATGCTTTTCCTCATTAGGCACACTCAATAGGGACGCCACCGCTTCAGTCGCTCTCGCTCTCTCTTTCATTCTCTTGTTATTTTCTGATTCTGCCTCTCCCCCCCTTTCTTGTTCTGGCTGCCCCTTTCTCTCTTTTTGCTCGCTTTTGTTTTTTTTTTTTTTTCCCCAAACAAATAGGCCACTTGGCACACCAGTACGATATCGATATCGATTACCAATGCAGCTCCTCAGTTGCTTATATCCATTGTGCAATTTCAGGTCCAACTCAGCATAATGAGCTGACTGAGTAATGGCCAGCTGCTAAATAAACCTTTAAATGTGGTAAGAGCCTAGATTTACCCTCATCTATTTTCTCCATTCATGTAATGAATGTATGGATAAGGTTACTGAAGTTTTATCTCACAAGCAGAATAGCAATCATGTTATTTTTTTTCTCCTGTTGAGAGGTAGTTGATGGATGTGCTAAGTGTTATTTAACCTTGTTTTAAAGAACCTGCTTCCCTCTTGCCTGAGTGGCTATTTAACTCATGTCTATCTACTCACTCCTCTCTGGCTGCCTCTCTTCACACAGACATTCATGGCCTCTTAGAGGTCTGTGTGTCTGTGCTTAACAGCATTTTGCTGGAAGAGTAGGTTTCCTTGTTTGGTTTTCCAGAGTGCAGAAAGGTTTTGAGGTTTACAAGTGTAGACCTATTGATTTTTAACTGTCCCAACCATGATTGCAGCACAGTAGTTTGGGAGAGAGCAAAGATGCTCTCTTTCAGATCTGACATCCAGAGGTTACGTGTCATCCAGTCAGACATAGTTTTTGTATAGAGGTCTTGTACCATAAATGCAGAACAATTAGAAATTGGTAAAACAACTGTGATATAATAAGTGAAGAGTGTGCTATGAAAAGTACTAGGCCTGTAGTATATACCTGGTTACAGTCTTTCCAGTGGCCCAGCTTTGTAGCTCCTACATGTGCACACCTGTGCACAGAGCTGATTTAGTGCTGAAACTATTAGTCAATAGAAAATGAATCTACACTTTTGAAAATGAACTGTTTATATCATCTGTCAAGCACAAATGTCAAAAATTCTATAGTCCCAGCTTTGATGATGTAAAGATTTGTTTGTTTTATATCATTGCCTGTTTAATACTTTAGCACTGGCCAAACAAACCCAGCTATTTGAAGACAGTTTGGGTTCTGGATGGCAGTGATCGGCATCTTTTACCTTTTTCTTTACAAACTGAACAATTAGTTTAATTAAAGAAATGTTGACAAGTGAGCATAATTGTTGGACTCCTGTCATACAACACAAACTTTAATCAAAAAAACGTTTTAATTTAAAAACATTGTTTGTAATTAAGGTGCTAAAAGGAGTTAAAATGTGACATCTTGCTGCCTGATGACACAACATAGTCTATTATATATAATAATGCACATCCAAATGCTAAAGATTGTAGGTAGTAATAACTCGGATGTTTTTGGAAATCAATATATTCTGCTGTTTGACTTATCCAAGACTTGGAGCCAGGTGATAACCAAACAGTACATCTGCAGCTATGAGCAGAATTTGGTTTTTCCCACAGTGACGGTGATGTTGGCACTCTGTCAGCTATTATGCATAAATGGTTTGGCCTTAAACTAAATGCTGTTAAAGCCAGCGCTAATGCACGAGTAGAGTGCGGCCATTTATGGATTCACTTCCCAGCTGATCCACTTGTCCTTTGTCTCTCTGCTTTTATTTACAGCAGCAGCTTCAGGCTCAGCATCTTTCTCATGCAGCCCACGGCCCACCGGTCCAGCTGCCCCCACACCCCTCAGGCCTGCAGCCACCCGGCATCCCCCCTGTGACGGCCGCCGGCTCCGGCCCCTTGGGTCTGGCGGCTCTTGGCAGCGCGCCGCAAAGGATGAAAAGAACCACCACGACCTGGAACACCGAGGTGAGGAGCACCGCCTGCCACGCCCGCAGCCTGAAACATTTTAGTGCTGATGTAACCGCCGCAAACGGGTTTCACCAGCCAGATACAATAGAACAATACAAACATGTTGCTGTATGTTTTTAAATGTGTTTCTGTCCAGAATTACGTTGCAGTATAATCCCTGGACTTACCCATGATGCATTTTGAAAGTGTCGTTTATACAGAAAATAAAGTTTGTATAAGTTTGAGCACCACTGCTTGTGGAGAATAAAAGTTTTAAAAGGCAACAAAGATGGTATAGAACTGTTGAGTCCAAATGTTGGTGGCAAACAAATCATTTATCAGAAATGTGGGTGGAAATATTAATCTGATTAAAACAAAAAAAGCCTGTAGATGTGTTATTCTCAAATGTTTAATACAACAGTCTTTTAAAAAGGTTTATACATTGTAACTAATGGCGTCATTGATTAATTCCTTGTAGATAAGTTGTACACCATTAATAGAGCAACTTTTGTGTTGCCAGGTTGT
>NW_018127952.1:1449250-1463167 GCF_001952655.1 Monopterus albus
AGCAGGAATCTTTTGTAATTACTAAGTTTAAGTCATTCATACATTTCCTCCCTTCTAATTCATCAAGTCTGCAGTTGCAAAAATCAACATGCTTTGAACCAGATGTCCAAAAGGTCAGCGATGACACAGTCCATTGGAGAGTCTACCTGATAAACTAAAGGTCTGAGAAAGATGAAGCAACAGTTTTCACAACCTGGCAACACAAAGTTACAAACTTGTTCTCAAAATTGACTTTTAACAGACATTGTAAAGCATCAGTAAATGATTTATTAAGCATTAATAAAGCCATCAGTTGCACCCTCTATAAAATGTACTTAAATTACGCTGAGTTGCACATATAAGAGTAATATGATTGCAGCACTGAGTGGTGGTGACACCCATACTAATTTGTGTTTGCTTTTCTCTCTCCTGGCCCCTCATCTTTTCACTTGCCTCTGGCCATTCCTCTGAAAGAACGCGAGTCGAGCACGGTATGTTGACTCTGCAGCTCTCCGTCTCTTGTGTCTCAGGCTCACTGTGTTTGGTGATTAGGTGTACTTCACATGGACATAAGCCCACTGTCGAATAGAAATGCATGCTCTCTGTGTAAGAACACACATTTTTGGACACAAGGGGGGATAAGCTGACTGAAATCAAATAGTGAAGTCTGGTCAAATGAGCCAGTGGCATCTAATCCAGGTAGAAAATGACTCCATTCACTGGGTGGGGATTAGTCGTCAGCTACCTCCTTTAATTTCAACACAATTAAATGGGACTTTAACTCTCCTTCGCTTCTTCCTTCATCACTTTAGAGGATTTATTGTTGCACGTGTTCAATACCTGACTTCTTTTCATCTCCCTTTATCTACCTCTTTATTTTGCATATGCCTTTTTTCTGCTGTGTCGTCGTCCTCTTATCTCACTTATTTACCTGCTTCCACCTCTTCCTCTCTCTCCCTTTGACACTGGCTCTCTCTCTCTTCCTTCTCATGTTAGAGTTCTTGCTTATTGGCCTGGCTTAAATCTTTCAGTTAGCTGAAGCATAACGCTCTGTTGGATCTACTTGGACAGATCGAGTTCCCATTGACTGGCCAACCTGAATGGGCCCACTCATGTCTGAAGGGAACCCAAACTCTCCCTCATCTGGTGTGGTGACAAGCAGCTGCGTATACTACCTTACCTGAGTGCGCCGCCACCCTCCCCTCCCTTTCCTTTCCAGTGCACGCACACACACACGCAGACTCTTCCTGTGCTGTTGTCTCAGGTCATCTGATACCAGAGTTGGAGGCAAGCGCATGGTTATTGAGTCTGAACAATGCTTTAAAGGTCACAGGCTCAGATACACCAGAGAGGCTGGAATGGTTTTGAGATTTCTGTCAGACATCATCTTCACATCTTCTCTTCTCCATAACGGCAGCTGAGCAACTTTGGTATTTTGATCCGGGAAGAGGGAATGGGGGGATGGAGAAATAGCAGAAAGCTGCTGGGTTGGTTCAAACAGTTGGGAAAAGCCCGACTCTCTGTGTGGTGGCCAAGGAAAGGGACCTGTGTGGGCTCAGGAGGTATTTTTTTATGTCATCCTTTCACTCAGTTTTCATGCTGTTACCTTTCTCTACTCTTATTCTGTCTCCTCCTGTCATCATTTGTAGCCAAGATGTCAGACATCTTCCTTCTCCCTCTTTCACCATATCTCCCTGTTTCTGATGAAGGCAGGGATTTGTTGAGCTGCCTGACAGTGTGGGCTGGAATCATCTTGCTTGCCTTCACCCCCTCCACCTTCTTCCCTGCCTGCCGGACTGTTTGGCAGTACTACCCCAACACACCAGTGCCCAGACTACAAAAGCCCCATTCGCAGCTTCTGAGAGAGTGCCAGCCTGTCCAGGCATTTCCACTGGGGGGGGGACTCAGTGCCACACTGCTACGCTCTCATTGCTTGCCAAGTTCCTTTCCTGTTTTGCTCTCTTGTCTTCCTTCCTCCTTTTTTCTCATTTTCTCACTCTGCTGCTTTTATGGCTCTTTCTCTACTGGCAACACCCTTGTGTTTTCACATTGCACTCTTATCCAGGTCCCTTCAAAGGCTGCTTTCTTTCCTTCCTCTGTTCAATTCTGGTTGACTTTCATGAACTCTGCTGTCAGTCATTTTCCGCTGTTTTGTCACTGACTCACCACAGCGTGCACACAGTGAGGGGTTCTGAACCAATCATTAACCTGGGGTTTAGAGCTGCACAGTGTGATGTCCTGGTCACTTTTGTTTTTATTTGCATGTCACAGAAAAGTTGCAGTCAGATGTTGTTTCAGGCATGCCTCTCACCAGGTGACTGAGGGTCTACAGGTTGATTAGATGTCAGGTTGTGTGTGTGTGTGTGTGTACTGTACACAGCAAATATCCCATGATGCACTCTGCTCCATCCTCACATTTCTGACATGATCTGCTCTATGCATCACCTTATGGTAAATTAATGCTTTTGCCTTCCACTGGCGTTTTTGGTGTTGCCTCAGTTTCCATGTTGCCACGACAGCAGCAGGACTAAACTGTCCCAGAATCCTTTTCTGGACAGCAGCACGACTAAACTGTCCCAGAATCCTTTTCTGCCCTTCTGTCCCAAATCAGTCTAGTATAGTCCATGAGCATTGTGCGTTTAGCTTTACAGTTAATATTGTCAATGCTTTGATAAAGGAAAAGGCTCCAGAGCCTGTCTGGACCTAAAGGCCACTCAATAATTTCTGAGGGTTTGTCACTTGCTTCCTTTAAGCCCCAAAACATTCACTTTCCTAGAGGGCATATGCTGGCAGGATGGTGTTTACTCTTTTTGTAGTTACGTAAATTCTGCACTGTAAGCCAACAGAGAAGCTTATTTATTTTCAAGTGACACAGTTTGTTACTCCACAGCACTTCACAGTGGGTTCACATGGAGCAAGATGACATTTACAGCATTGGCTGAGCTCACTTCCCCACATACCGTAACACTTGCTACTTGCCTGTATTGTACAGGATAATAAGTGATGATCGATAGTTTCTTGAGGATGTTAAGGGTCAGATGGGAACTAGAGACTGATATATGTCTGTCTGCATGTTGTTGTTGGCAGAATAACTCTGTGTCACCATCGGACAGCCTGCGGGCAGCGAGTGAGAAGCACCGCGGCTCTTCAGATTACGGTCTTGACTCCAAGAAACGCAAAGTGGATGACAAAGACAGCATGAGCAGATATGTGAGTGCTGGCGTTTATTGGTCTTAGTTTGTAGTGTATACATTGAGTGTGTACTCTAACTGTATTAACTTACTGTTGACTATATTAGGACCCACTTAAAAATGTTACCCTTAAGTTTAAGAACCAAAATATAGCAGGGAAATTAACAGCTACTGTACTTTATTAGCAGTTATTTCATTATTTAAGCTCCAGAGTTTTGTTAATGTTTTATTTTATGACTGTGTAAATTCTTGTAAATGTCCTGGAAAGGATTTAATTTGGCTCCAATTATAGGTTAAATGGATAATTTGAAGTGTACCAATTAACAACTACTTAATTCCAGTTAAATGCTAACCTAGCGTATCCTTGTTTTTTAGTCAGTGCAAACATGAGCGTCTACATACGAGTGTACAATTCATCATATAAAAAGGTTCAATATAAATTGATATGAATTTACTTTCAAATGGACCAGCAACTGAGTAAAGTCACTTGCACACTTGTTTCTCGTACAGTTACTAGCATGTACCACAGTTCTTTTTCAGAAAACTTTAAAGTTATTGTATCATTTAGGACATAATGGACATGTAAAATAAAGCACTGCCCAGTGTAGATTCCTGTATTTTTAGCAGTCAATAAACAAGCGCTCAAGTTGACTCTATAAAGTCCATAAACTTGAAGTGGTCTTTCATTTTGACCTGATAGTCACCTAACTGGACTATACCTGTCGGTGCTTGCTGTAGTGTTCCTACCGTTAGCAGTATCTCAGTAAACCAAGCCTGTCACTCCTTCATTTCAGGACAGTGATGGAGACAAAAGTGATGACTTGGTGGTGGATGTTTCCAATGAGGTAAGACTGCGTTTGAACTGAGCTGCTCAGCCACATTCCCCAGTGGGAATGGTGCACAGAAACAAAACACAGCTCTCTTTTGTCACTTGACTGTAGAAGCCTCAACACTTTTCACAGCGTTGCCAAAAGTCTGTCATAATACTGGTTGTGTGTGCTTACTTTCTGTATTTATTTTGTCATTCATGCAGGAAGTAAGACAAAGAGGCATGACAGGTGAATGAAAAGTGTGTGTGTGTGAGGTACAGTGTGAGCAAGCATGAGTATATTTATCTGTGTTTGCACATGAGGCCTCAGTTTGTTTGACCTACATGTACATGCCAGTGGCTTTCCTCCAGTCTGTTTGCTCAGTCTTGCTCTCTGTTTCGTTTAACTCTGTAGGATCCATCCACCCCTCGTGTCAGCCCTGCTCACTCTCCTCCAGAAAATGGCCTGGATAAATCACGAGTCCTGAAGAAGGATGCTGCACCTAACAGCCCCGCGTCTGTCGCCTCCTCGGGCAGCACACCATCATCCAAAGCAAAGGACCACGCCCATGTGAGTGTGAGGGACACACTGAAAGACTCGAGAGAAGATGAAATAAGGTTATGGTGGAGGGGATGAAGGGTGAACTGACAGACTAAAGGGCATTTGTCAAGTGTCTGTGTTGATGGGCTAATACAGAGGAGGCTTAGCAGTTGGTTGCTTGAAGGGGCACAGGGTGGAGGCACACTCAGAAAATCAAACCCTCACTCCTCTCAATCTCCTTTATGGCTTACCCAATAAATGGTCATTTCTTCGTCAGCCTGAGACGGTAAATAGCCGAGATACACAGCAGCGAGGGTACCGCTGTCTCCTCCATTTCTTGCATCTTCTCATTTTCACTATTTCCGTCCCCCATTTTCTCTCACTAACAAGGCTGAAACACCCCTCGTGCATTAGTTTTACATAAACCATGTCAGCAAGGATTAGGACAGATTTATAGTCCACATCACTACCTTCTGCCTCGCACGACACCCAGCTTCATGTCCTCCCTCATTAGTGTGTGTGTGTGTGTGTGTGTGTGTGTGTGTGTGTGTGTGTGTGTGTGTGTGTGTGTGTGTGTGTGTGTGTGTGTGTGTGTGTGTGTGTGTGACCAGGCAGAACCCCCACTCCTCTAACTCGATCTGCAAAGGACAGAGGAAATGGATTAATTATGATAGAAGTGTTGGGCCACCAACTTGCTTGTCTAGCCACTCTTAACAAGCTTGACCTCTAAGCAAAGGTTTATACTCCTACCACGTGTGCGCACACACACGCACACCATGGCTATAATGAAGTGTCAGTGTTAGACTGGATTACCTTCAGCTGTCCAGATGGTTGCTCTGGACTTCCCTGATAGTGGGGATGGGATTTTTTAAATTGTTTTAATTCTGGCATGGACACTGTTAAATTTTGTGTGTTTGTGTATAGCTGAGCATGACAGGAAATTAACTTGAGTATATAGTTCAGGAAGAGGATACAAAACAAGGTTGCACCCAAAGGTCAAAAATTACCTCTGTTTTAGAACGACAAGTCATCCACACCGAGCCTGAAATCCAACACACCTACACCAAGAAACGAGGCACCGACACCAGGAACCAGCACCACTCCAGGGCTGCGGCCTCTAATGATGGGCAAACCACCTGGCATGGAGGCACTGGGTATGGAGACGTGGACACACACCTAGACTGTTATGCTAATTTATCAGTTGGCAAAAATACCAAGTATTTACTGGCTCTGGCTCCTAATTGTGAGAATTTGCTTCTTTTCTCTGTCTTAATGTCTGTCTTTTCTCTGTCTTCTCTGTGATAATGAACTGTTTTAGGTTTTTGAGTGCTGGTTCAACAAAGCAAGCATTTTAATATCGATAATGTGGGCTTTAAGAGATTGATTTGCATTTAGGTTAGATGCTTGATCAAGAAAGCAATCTGCAAATTCATTGTTTACTAGATTCAGTGTTCATGTGACCCTTGAAACAAAACCGACTCACCACAGGGTCATAGTTGGTCTGGAGCTTTTGACCATGTGATGTGATGATCAGCAGATGGAGCTGTCCAGGGCTCATAAAATTGAAGTAATTGTTAGTTGCAGCCCTACACTCAGTGCAGTGAATCACAGTTTAGTGTTTCTAGAACTAAATTGTTTCTCTCTTGTGCAGTTTCTATAAAATGATTAAAATAGTGTTTTCTAATTTCTAGCCGCTCCTGCTCTGCGTACACCTCTGTCCATTGCGGGTTCCTATGCCAATCCATTTGCTATGATAAGTCATCATGAGATGAACGGCTCCCTAACCAGCCCAGGCGTTTATCCGGGTCTTATTTCACCACAGATGAGTGCTGCAGCTGCCGCCGCTTATGGCCGCTCACCGATTGTAAGTATTCCAGCTTCTATATATCATTAATGAATCAAAATGTGTATGTATTTGAATACAGTGGAATAAATGACGGTCCCCTACTTCACATACAATCGCAGCCACTTTATTAGGTACACTTGTACAACTGTGCAGTTCAGTGCAAAATGTCTGCCTTAACATCTGTGTGAAGCTGAAAATGAGGGTTTTAGATTAAATTTTTATAAATGTATAAACTATAGATGTATTAATAAGGTCACAGTTAAAGGTGGTGGTGTACTGGACTACATTATATTCAGAGGTGTTCCTGACATTCTGACCCTCATCTATGTAGCTGAGGAGGACAAAAATATAGACACTTCCTCAATATAATGTAATCTAGTACACCACCACCTTTATCTGTGACCTCAATAATAAACATATAGTTGAATTTATATTTGACAATTTCACCACAGACTCAAACATTTTGAGCTTGAGATGTTGAGGTGGAAGTGTTGCACTGAATTGCAATTGTACAGGTGTACCTAATAAGGTGGCTTTGTATACTCCTTCATATATTCCACCTACATAGATTTGACACAAGAAGCCCTCACCAGTGCCTGTAAGAACTATCTACCACTGCTGTGGAGTGACTGAGAAATTTGAGCGTTCGTATTTCTATAACTCATTGTAAATATTTCTGCTTGGCTGGCTGCAGCTTGTGTACATAATGAGAAAGTACAAAGACAGCCTAGCTCCTTTACTTTATTGTTAGCTAACGGCTTAAAAAAAGGCTCACCCCAAACTGCATCTCCATGTTTGAAAAGCTCCCAGGCTCTCATTAGCATTAGCAAGTGGGGGGTTGTAGCCTTGTGTAAAGCTTGTCTGTATGCAAAGAAGCTGAATCTGCACCTTTCAAGGGATTTGCCTGGAGAGGATGGTACAGGGGTTTCTCAGGGTGTTAGCAGCGTAAGTGAAGCATAGTTTTCAATTTGAATTAATGTTTACCTCTTCCCTCTTTTTCCTCATGCAGGCCGGGTTTGACCCTCACCCTCACATGAGAGCTCCAGGCCTGCCAGCCAGCCTCACTTCCATTTCTGGAGGAAAACCGTGAGTCTTTTGTATTTTACTGACATTCAGTGTACAGTTTTGAGTTTAACTACTTGTTATGACATGTACCTCTGACCATCTTTTCCCTTCTTCTGTCCTCTACAGAGCCTATTCTTTTCATGTGAGTGCAGATGGTCAGATGCAGCCTGTGCCTTTCCCTCCAGATGCACTGATAGGTCCGGGCATCCCGCGCCATGCTCGCCAGATCAACACACTGAGTCATGGGGAGGTGGTGTGCGCCGTCACCATCAGCAACCCTACACGTCACGTCTACACCGGTGGCAAGGGCTGTGTCAAGATTTGGGACATCAGCCAGCCGGGCAGCAAGAGCCCCGTGTCCCAACTCGACTGCCTGGTAAGTAGCTGTTTGATAAGTCACAGCAAGAGAAAACATGAGGCGTTTGGTTAAGTGTTCTACATGTGTGTTATTGTAAACATTTCAAATTGGTAACAAGGCATCCAACCAGAACAGAGAGACCATGTTTCCTGGGGTGATCATTGTCCTTCATTAAGAGTTTTCTTGAGCATCAAATGTGGCCTTACTCACATCCCACTCTAGCCCCCCTGATCCCAACAAAGAGAGATGTGAATAATTCAGCAAGTGTCTCACTGTTGTGCTGAAATAATCCTTGGTGAGAGAAAAAAAAAAAGGCCTGCTGAGTAATGATGTTCTGATTGGCCAGCCGTGTCTGCCATTACCCAGCTCATTAACTCCTCCCAAATGCCTCCCATTTCTCATTTTGATACTGTGGCTTCATGCCGTTCAACTCATATGGCCTCCAAAATACCCTTAAGGTGCGTCCAGAGTGCAGTTGGGTCTTATAAAGCCATCAGGGTGCTGTTTTAATTCAACCAAGAGCTTCCACAGTCTTATTGATCTGTCTTCCTGCTCTCTTGGAGCCTGGCCAACAGCTGCAGCCTCTCTCGTTAAAGCTGACATCCACATCTTCAGTTTAACACAAAGGCGAGTCAGCTGCAGCCTAAAAGCTTCACTTGTCAAACAAAAACTGAGTTTAAGTGACATGGATACACTGAACTAGCTTCTTGTTTTTCAACAAGAAATAGTTTCACATGCAGAAAAAAAATTAAAGATAGATTACATCAAGATCAGGATGATGCACTCCTTTTGTTTCTGCTCCAGAACAGAGACAATTACATCCGCTCCTGCAAGCTGTTGCCTGACGGCCGCACCCTGATAGTGGGTGGCGAGGCCAGCACATTGACCATCTGGGACCTGGCCTCACAGACACCCCGCATAAAGGCTGAACTTACTTCTTCTGCTCCGGCCTGCTATGCGCTGGCCATCAGTCCTGACGCCAAGGTGTGTTTCTCCTGCTGCTCAGATGGAAACATCGCTGTGTGGGACCTCCACAACCAGACCCTCGTTAGGTCAGTGATTTACTGAAATAGCAATTTTAAAGCACAAACGTCATACTTCAGTACATTCACTTAGCATTTGTGCTACCAGCTTTCTTTAATACACAGCTCGGTGTCTGAGGAATAAAAGATTTGGCCACTAATATAAGATGGCCTCACCCTCTGTTCCTAACTTGATGTTGGTGTCTTGTGTTGTTCCAGACAGTTCCAAGGCCACACCGATGGAGCCAGCTGTATCGACATCTCTCACGATGGGACCAAGCTGTGGACTGGAGGGCTTGACAACACGGTTCGCTCATGGGATTTGAGGGAGGGACGACAACTCCAGCAACACGACTTTACCTCACAGGTAGAGAGAAGCCTGTATTAAAAAAAAAAAAAAGTACAGGTCCTTTTGTATTGTTAATTACTGTTGCCTGATCCAACCATGTTGTTGTACCCTTGCTTCAGATCTTTTCCCTAGGCTACTGCCCCACTGGAGAATGGCTGGCTGTGGGCATGGAGAGCAGCAATGTGGAGGTGCTTCACCATACCAAGCCTGACAAGTATCAGCTGCACCTGCATGAAAGCTGTGTCCTCTCACTCAAGTTCGCCTACTGTGGTAAGTAGCAGGTACACAGGCCTGTGTGTGTGGCGGGGGGATCTTTAGGCAATCAGTAGCAAGCCTCAGAGCACAAACTCACCACCAGTCTGACCAAGCCTGATGGGTATTGGCTGACTGTTGAGCAGAGTCCTAGCTACCACAGGGAACTCAATGACCCGAGGAGAAACTGGATTTGCAGTTATACTGTTATTACATACATTCACTGGCCACTTTATGAGGTACACTTGAACTTAGGTAAAATGATATGCAATTCAATGCAACATGTCTGCCTTACCATCTGTTTTTATGAAGCTCAATGTTTCAGCTTTTGGTGAAATTGTCAAATATATAAATTCAAATTATAAATATAAATTCACTTATGTTTATTATTGAGGTCATAGTTAAAGGTGGTGTTGTACTGGACTACATTGTATTCAGAGGTGTTCCTGAGCTTCTCATGTATGCAGCCAGGGAGGACAAAAATAGACACCTCTGAATATAATGTAGTCCAGTACAACACCACCTTTAACTAGGACCTCAATAATAAACATAATTAAATTTATATATCTGACAATTTCACCAAAAGCTTAACCATTTAGCTCCATAAACACAGATGTTAAGGTAGAAGTTTGACCTCAATAATATACAACTGAATGCCATTTTCTCCAGAAAAGTAAGCCCCTCCTGGCACAGTCTCATATCTCTGCCACTACAGAACTGGTTAATTTGGATGCTTGCTGCTTCAGAGCTCTTGCTGTCACTAATGAAATCATTAGCCATGTAGTCAGTGGGGTAATTAATCAGAGGGTGATTTAAATAATTATCAGAATGGAAATGGTGTGAGTCCCCTTCATTATGATTGTTTATGTAATGGAATTTCCACCATTAGATTTTTATGGCCATTGATAAGGTCATTACAGAGTCGCATGTTAACTAATAGTGGTATGGTGTAGTGTAACTCCTATTCTAAGCCTGGAAATGACAGTGGCGGCCAGATTTGAGAGGACAAATGCATGTAAGTACCTTCAGATGATATTCTCATGATGTCTCTTGTGTGTCTGCAGGTAAATGGTTTGTGAGCACAGGAAAGGACAATCTGCTGAATGCATGGAGAACTCCTTACGGTGCCAGCATATTCCAGGTAACTACAATAAACACAGACAACTAAACTAAAAAGTGTAAAGGAACATTACAGATTACTTTGCCTGGGTGGTCTTAGTCCCAACTGTCATGCTCCTATTATAATTGCACTGTCTTACTGATCATTCACATGCTTCAGGCATGGTAACTCTGGTGTAAAGATAGAAACATTACTTGGTGGGAGGGGTTTCCAACTTACATAATCTTAAATAGGACTTGAAACAATTACCAAGTTTTATTTTGATAATCTATGGCTTGTTTTAGTGATTATTGAATAGTGGGGGAAAAAAACGTCATCTGAGGATGTTGCATGTTTTCTGTTAATGCTTCTGCTGGACTAATGCATGTTCCCCTGCTGTTCATGAAGTTAAGTGCTAAGGTAGACTGACAGTTACCTAAAACATGACGAAGATGTATTACTGACTTTTTTTTTTTTTTTTTTTTACTTCCACAGTCAAAGGAGTCGTCTTCTGTCCTGAGCTGTGACATTTCAGCAGATGACAAATACATTGTGACAGGATCCGGTGACAAGAAGGCCACTGTCTACGAGGTCATCTACTAGAGAGAGGCATCTCCTATTGTGTTCCTGCTCGACCGTCTGTGGACAACCACAGGCTGAGACAAACTAGAGAACTTAACTGATGGAGACTGATCTGTAGGTCCAGGGATACTTGTGCTGGAAAAGTTACCTTTTTGTCCTTTTGGTTTCAAGGGTTAATTTTTGAGTTGCACTTTTGTGAAATCAGATGGTTTTCCTGTTTTTTTTTTTTTTCTCCTCCCTTTTTTGAGAATACCTGGGTGCAACCCAGTGAAGCTGTGCTTCGTTTCTGAGAACCTCATTCCCCAGACGTCTTGTGAAAAGTGTACATATCTGATTAAATAAGACATTTTATATATAAATATATATATATTTTCATGTCCTGGGTGTACTTGTGACATTTTGTCCCACTCTGTCTTATGCCATGATATTTGAGTGGGGGAGCAGAACAAAGATTAAAAGTTTTACTCTTTGATTATCTTAAAGCACATTCTCTGGGCTGACCTTTTCAAAAATCAAATGGAGGAGCACGAAACTTGTAAAGGACATTTTGTGGACATTTTAAAATGGCCTTTTGTCACAGGGCTCTTACCGGACAGTGAAAGCGTGGTCCGATCTCAGGCAGAGCCTCGGCTGGTTTGGACCACTGTGGGAGCCAGCGGGACACTAGGATTCAAGTAAAGTGATGGATGTAAATTTAATTCATATATATATATATATATATATATATAAACCTTTTTAAAGTGTACTGCTCTGTCTTTGCTATCTTTCTCCCTGTGTGTGTTGCCTTGTTAGATTATGGGAGCTGTTTAATGTTTAGCTTAACCCTTGGACCTCAGTTGGCAGAAGAGGCACTGCGGCAGGCACAAACTGAATGACAATGTGCTTTTTGCTAACCTGACATAATACTGATGTTCAAATTGCACCACTGATTTCCTGGCTACAGACTAAACTCAAACAGTCCAATCAGTGCTATTGGAATCCTTCTGCCCTTTGTATCTTATCAGTATTCCTGGAACATGTTTAGTTGGCTGCAGAGGGGAAGGCAGGCAGATGTTTGACCCGATTCATTGCACAGAGCAGTCTGCCTTTATAAGAAATGCTCAGTGCCTGTAGGGAATGGCACTTAAATGTAAATGCAACCAATATACACAAATTAGTAAATCGTGTCCCATAATGTTGATGTTAAGACAAAAGTGAGTACTTCAGGTTTGGACACTGTGCTTCTGATTGTTAGTATTTCCCACAAGAATACAAGAGGAAAAATGCACTAGTCCCTCTGAATCACACCAAAGTATGTAGCAAATGCTGTCAGCACTAAAAAGAAATGTACAGTTAATAAAATCAATAAAACTGTTTTTATAGAATGGCCCATTTCCTTGTCATTGACCCCACTTACAATGTTTTGTCAGGTGATACCTACAAATAGAGTGGCAACAAAAAGGATGTGAAACTTTTCGAATCACCACTTTTTCTTGCATTAATTGGTCATAAAATGTGATCAGATCTTCATCCAAGTGAACCCTTGGATTGAATAACCTCAAAAGTTTTCTGTAGCCATGGATCAAATTACCACTACCTTCAGGAGGGGGTTTAAGCCTATCCGTATTCTCAGGATGTCTGGTGTGAAATGTTCTCCAAGTTCATCTGACATCATCTCTAATGGGTCTGGGCTGTGAATGGGCAACTCCAGTAGGTGGAAGTTATTCTGCAGTTGCTTTACTTCAGTGTTGTGTTTATGGTCACTGTCCTGCTGCACCACCTAGCATCTATTGTGTTTAAGAAGTAATAAAATGTGAGAACTGATTTTCCTCTCGATGAAAAGCTCCCTGGATCAACAGGCAGCTCCAAATCATGGTGCAGTATGTTTCTGTGCACCACTCTTTTTACACCATATGTAGTGCTGTCTCCATCCATTTTTAACTCACTTATCCAGAGTCGGGTTGTTGAACCACGAGGTTCAGCAATGCAAGTTCCCTTAATTGCATACGTTTCCTGACTTGCATCTTTGTTTCACCCATATAAGTTGTGAGAAAAAGATGCAAGGGAAAAAGTACAAGGAGAGGAATCAATGGAACATTTAAGAGACATGAAATATCCTTTCCGCCTTCATCGGAAGTAACCAATCACTGACTGGTTTCGAATAAAGGGATGTGTTGGTTCATAAAGAATTCCATGAAGGATGAATTCTTGTATCCTCACTCGTGGCTCTCCTGGGCAGCCTCCTTTTTCCTGCCAGAGCAGAACCCTCATGGTCCTCCTTGGATATGAGGTTTGACAATCAGTCGGAACATACTGTCCAGCATCCTGGCATAAGCTTTACAGGGGAGGCTAAGCTGTGTGATACCACAATAATAGGAACACACACTCGGATCCTCGGTTTAAAATTTGGGAACTACTACCTTTGTTTCTGATCTCCATGCCACACTGAAGAGCTGGGTCACCCAAGATGCCCCCACTAGGTGCAGATCCTTCAACATCTCGGGGCAAATCTCATCCACACCTTTTGAACTACCTCAGAGGCCTGTGCCAAAGATGCAGGAGACCTCCCAATATTTCAAACTGTGGCTCCTACTCAGGGGATTCCTCAAAATGTTATTTCCACCACCTGATGATATCCCCAGTCTGAGTCAGCAGTTCTTCTGTCCTGATGAACACAGCCTGCACCAAGCCCTGCTCTTTCCTGAACTGAGTCATCTGATAGCTCTCCAGAACAGCCTTCAGACCAATCCAAATGCTTCTCCATAGTCTTTCCAAAATCCTCCCACTCCTGGGTTTCTGCATCCATGACCACTGTAGCCACAGCTCTTATGGCTTTTTTGTTCTCC
>NW_018127952.1:1470118-1473087 GCF_001952655.1 Monopterus albus
CTTTCTCCCTGTGTGTGTTGCCTTGTTAGATTATGGGAGCTGTTTAATGTTTAGCTTAACCCTTGGACCTCAGTTGGCAGAAGAGGCACTGCGGCAGGCACAAACTGAATGACAATGTGCTTTTTGCTAACCTGACATAATACTGATGTTCAAATTGCACCACTGATTTCCTGGCTACAGACTAAACTCAAACAGTCCAATCAGTGCTATTGGAATCCTTCTGCCCTTTGTATCTTATCAGTATTCCTGGAACATGTTTAGTTGGCTGCAGAGGGGAAGGCAGGCAGATGTTTGACCCGATTCATTGCACAGAGCAGTCTGCCTTTATAAGAAATGCTCAGTGCCTGTAGGGAATGGCACTTAAATGTAAATGCAACCAATATACACAAATTAGTAAATCGTGTCCCATAATGTTGATGTTAAGACAAAAGTGAGTACTTCAGGTTTGGACACTGTGCTTCTGATTGTTAGTATTTCCCACAAGAATACAAGAGGAAAAATGCACTAGTCCCTCTGAATCACACCAAAGTATGTAGCAAATGCTGTCAGCACTAAAAAGAAATGTACAGTTAATAAAATCAATAAAACTGTTTTTATAGAATGGCCCATTTCCTTGTCATTGACCCCACTTACAATGTTTTGTCAGGTGATACCTACAAATAGAGTGGCAACAAAAAGGATGTGAAACTTTTCGAATCACCACTTTTTCTTGCATTAATTGGTCATAAAATGTGATCAGATCTTCATCCAAGTGAACCCTTGGATTGAATAACCTCAAAAGTTTTCTGTAGCCATGGATCAAATTACCACTACCTTCAGGAGGGGGTTTAAGCCTATCCGTATTCTCAGGATGTCTGGTGTGAAATGTTCTCCAAGTTCATCTGACATCATCTCTAATGGGTCTGGGCTGTGAATGGGCAACTCCAGTAGGTGGAAGTTATTCTGCAGTTGCTTTACTTCAGTGTTGTGTTTATGGTCACTGTCCTGCTGCACCACCTAGCATCTATTGTGTTTAAGAAGTAATAAAATGTGAGAACTGATTTTCCTCTCGATGAAAAGCTCCCTGGATCAACAGGCAGCTCCAAATCATGGTGCAGTATGTTTCTGTGCAGCACTCTTTTTACACCATATGTAGTGCTGTCTCCATCCATTTTTAACTCACTTATCCAGAGTCGGGTTGTTGAACCACGAGGTTCAGCAATGCAAGTTCCCTTAATTGCATACGTTTCCTGACTTGCATCTTTGTTTCACCCATATAAGTTGTGAGAAAAAGATGCAAGGGAAAAAGTACAAGGAGAGGAATCAATGGAACATTTAAGAGACATGAAATATCCTTTCCGCCTTCATCTGAAGTAACCAATCACTGACTGGTTTCGAATAAAGGGATGTGTTGGTTCATAAAGAATTCCATGAAGGATGAATTCTTGTATCCTCACTCGTGGCTCTCCTGGGCAGCCTCCTTTTTCCTGCCAGAGCAGAACCCTCATGGTCCTCCTTGGATATGAGGTTTGACAATCAGTCGGAACATACTGTCCAGCATCCTGGCATAAGCTTTACAGGGGAGGCTAAGCTGTGTGATACCACAATAATAGGAACACACACTCGGATCCTCGGTTTAAAATTTGGGAACTACTACCTTTGTTTCTGATCTCCATGCCACACTGAAGAGCTGGGTCACCCAAGATGCCCCCACTAGGTGCAGATCCTTCAACATCTCGGGGCAAATCTCATCCACACCTTTTGAACTACCTCAGAGGCCTGTGCCAAAGATGCAGGAGACCTCCCAATATTTCAAACTGTGGCTCCTACTCAGGGGATTCCTCAAAATGTTATTTCCACCACCTGATGATATCCCCAGTCTGAGTCAGCAGTTCTTCTGTCCTGATGAACACAGCCTGCACCAAGCCCTGCTCTTTCCTGAACTGAGTCATCTGATAGCTCTCCAGAACAGCCTTCAGACCAATCCAAATGCTTCTCCATAGTCTTTCCAAAATCCTCCCACTCCTGGGTTTCTGCATCCATGACCACTGTAGCCACAGCTCTTATGGCTTGTTGGTACCCAGCTGCTGCTTCAGGAGATCCCTAGGTCAACCATGCTCGAAAGGTCTCCTTCTTTAGCCTAAAATCCACTGGGTTCTCGAGTTGCCGGCACAACAGGCACCTGCCACCTCCACAATGAACATGGCCTCTCCCAGGGTGCATGAGAGGCTCTTCCGGAGATGGGAGTTAAAGACCTCACAGATAGGGGACCACCCTTGTTCAAACAGTGTTTGTTCTGGCCAATCCATTACTAGCACAGAAATCCAATAACATAGCATACCGTCTGGGTTAAGATCTCATGGTTGCCATCAATGTTTCTCTGATGCCATTAGCTCAGGGGTTCACATACTGTACTTCTGACAGACACTGTGAATGTCTGAATGACAATACAATGTGTATTACAGACGGTGTTTGTTCATTGTTGTAACTTAGATGAAGACTTGGCCATATTTCAGGACACCTTTACACATAATGGCAGATAATTCCAAGCGGTTCATTCCCTTTTTCTTGCCACTGTAAACACTTCTGAGGTTTTTCAGGCTTCTGGATGCCTATGGGTTGTATGACACATCAGTCTTTGCCATAAAGTACAATACAATAAAAGTAGGTTTGGATTTTAGTTACTTAAGAGGAACATTAGATAATTTTGGAGATGAGCTTGTTTGCTTTTTTGCAGAGAATTAGACAAGAAGATATGTTACACTCAGAAGGTGCTTAGCTTAGTTCAATTTACGGCTGGAGCTGAGGCTGCCAGGCAACCAGGGAGGCACTAGAGTTGGGCAATCATCTGCAGTTTCATATCATCTTATTGTCGTCATATCACAAAAGTTCTGGACTTAGTAAGTAAACTAGTATTTGAGGCTTTGGCTCACCTCAGTGTCTCTTCCTTGGGAAATCCTCGTGTGTGTTGCTGAATTCCAAGTTGATCT
>NW_018127952.1:1473397-1479003 GCF_001952655.1 Monopterus albus
AATTCTGATGTGGTTATGAGTCAAAACAAACATTGTAGGCTGAGAAATGTATTTCCTGCTACAACCTGCTGCTATAGGAGAGTGTCATGCCACTGATGAGGAAAGCCAAGCCAACCCTGCACCTACTGAGCTAATCTGCTAATCTCTGGTATTTCCACTTAAACGTTTTTTCACTGATCACATCTGAATCACAATATGTGGCCAAATTCCATATTTTGAAGTGAAAAGTAAATAATAAGCAGTGCAGCATATTTTAAAATTTGCCTTTGTGAAATGCTAATGCACTATTACATTTTATCCCATTAATAAAAAAAAAATCTAACTATAAATTGCGGCATGTTGACCGTCTCCATCAGTCATGTGACCCTCACCTTGTCATAGCGGCCCCTCATGGCACTTCCCATTAATCTAGTCTAAACACCAACCAGTTCTGGATTCACGACCAGCCGAATTTAGTGTTCATTTAGTAAACTGACAAACTCACTACTCGGTCAACTTACACAGTTGGTGCCATTTTTGGTAATGGGATCACTTAAATATCATGGTTGTGACACACAGACTTAATATGTTTGTCAGTGCGCACACATATATTAAATAAGCAAAGTGGAGATCTAAACTGAAGTGAAAGGTGTGAGAGAGACAGACGGTTGTTGTGAGTTAATAGCTTTGTTTCCAGATGGGACAGTTTGTGGTTTCAGGCTTGCTGACAAGAGTAATGGTGGGAGGAATGCGACACACAGCTCAGTATCAGTGTGGTTTGCCAAACCACACATACAAATACACACGCAGACGTAGTGAGTGACTACTCTGTTGCTTCACTTGAATCACAGCACCAGCAGAGACACATTGAGTCACACTCACATTTCACACTCTCCCACATACAACTTAGAAAAAGACAAACTACTTTGGGAATTCATGGCTTGTGCTGATATCAGTGATTATTGTGAAACAGGATTTGTGGATAAATATCTCACAAATGAATTTCATGTCAAGAAGTACGAGCATATGATTATGAAACTTCTGAACTTCTCCATTATAATTTCTCAAGGATAGGCTTACATACAATTCCTAAAGACGCATACTATTAATGTCAGTGCCTGTGAATCCTGTTTTACTGACTCACTGCCCTGAACAGTTGCCACGTCTTTTCCTTCTCTCCTCTCTTTCTTCCCACGTCCTTTCCCACTCTCTTGTTCTGCTCCCACCACAGGTGGTGAGTGCATTCATTTTCACTTTTGTGGGGGTGCCGACTGTAAGGCTGTGATTTCTGACTGTGTATGTGAGAGAAAGGGAGATGGTGGCTAGGGATGCAATATGGGGCGATTGCTTTGCCACACATACCACCTAACTGTGTGGGCAGGAGCCTCTGTACATATGGCTGAGCTATGCATGCATGTACATATTTTGTACTTTTAACAACAGTTGTACCAGCTTAAGGAGCTGAATTTGTCCTTGTGTAACCCTGTTTTCTGGAAACAATCTTTATATATTATTAAATGGTTTTGCTTAATATGATTTTGGAGGAAACATAATTGCAATTGCATGTCCTAGCTACGTTGTAAGGGAGGGAGTCAGGGTGGTTTTTAAAAAAAATAAAAAATCATGACTTAAACTCAAGAGAGCAGGATTAGTTATCTGTGTATCCTTTGTGGTTTGATTTAGGCACCTACAGTAAACACTTTGGTTAAGATTAATGACAGTGTAGGTGTAAATACAAAAGCCTGTCATCAGAATTCAATACACAGAATAAAATATGTCAGTACAGATTATATGTTTTAACAGTAACACAGCCTTCATTCAAAAGATTCAACTGGCTACGTGGCTCACAATTTGGTTAACACTGGATCATATCAACTAAACATCCATCACTCAAATACCATCAAGGAGGCATCTGACTAGTCTCAAATTCACTCTGTGGCATTACGAGCCTAAACAGAGTCCTGATCTCAGTCTGGGATCACATGAAGAGGCAGAAGACATGGAGACAGCTCAAATTCACAGAAGAACTGTGGCAAGCTCTCTACAATGGAAGAAACAACACAGCTGCCAAGTACATTGAACAACTGTGGGCAAGTGTACCCAGAAGAATTTTAAAGACAAAGGGTGGTCAAACAAAAATATTCATTATATTTAAAGCACCCTCCTTTAATAAAACTTTTAGTACCTGAAACTCTACACAGTAGTCGTAGTGTATTAATAAAATACACTGGATGTTAAAGTATCTTTGTTTTTATGTTACTGGCATAAATGTAGATTTGTTACCAAAAAAAAAGCCCATTAAAAGCCATTTTACCCAAACCATTAAAAAAAATTCCTCAATCCCCGCTAAAAGCTGGCTGCGTTTTGTAAAGGCTTCTAACCACTTTGAAGGGCTTGGCCTGTGAAATCCTGATGCAAGGTGTCTTTGTTCTCTTGACAGTCAAGAGCTTTTGCTGTGAACAAGAAGTGATGCAGGGTGCTGTACTTCTCCTCTCCATTTCTCTTTCCTTGGTCCATTTCAGCCAGGAGGCAAACGTTTTACTCCCCTTTACCTGACAGCCTTCAGATTTCATCTTTCTTTTATAGCAGCGTGAGACTGAATGGAGAGCAAAATGACAAGCCTTTTCTCTCTGTTTCCATATCTCTTGTCTCACCAAGCCAGCCTTTTATGTTTCCATCTTCCACTTCCACCGTCTCCCTTTCTCCATCCCATTTTCAGCAGTTACACCCCTCCATATCTTTCTTTTGTGTGTATCCTCTCTTCAATCTGTTCCTGTGCAGTGGCAGCTTCTACAAGCACAGAGATTGAGCTGAACCAAGTAGCCAAATAGAAATCGGAGAGGAGTGCAGGAGGGTGCTGCATTTCTTTTTTTAAGAGACAAGAACAGATAAAAAATGAGAATCCCTCTCCTTTCCCTCTTACTCACTTGATAACCAAGTGCTTACAGAGCGCAAAGAGAGATGAAAGGGAGCTTGTGTAGAGGCAGAGAGCACTGATGCTTCAGCTCCCAGAGGTCATTTGGGCCCCTTTGATAGCATTCAGGCCTTGCTCCATCTTCCGACCTGTCCTTAAGATGAGAAGCTTTCATCACTCTCTGCCGGACACAAGAGCCCACTCAGGATCAGGAGCTCAAAACAGAGGATTGCTTTGTGTGTGTGTTAGAGTGTGTCTATTTTGATATTGTTATGTATAATTCAATGCTTTCACCATCATAAAAGCCTTTCCCTTGATCTCTGATCACACAGGCTGGGGAGAACATTACTAAAACAAAAATTTCTAAATTATTTCAAGGGTGTGTGTGTGTGGGGGGGAGAAAAGTACAGTACCTGTCAATTAATCCACAAGTCAGACAAAAATTTCTAAATTATTTCAAGGGGCCAGAGAGCAATTTGAAAAGATTTCAGGTAAAAAGAAACCAAAACATACTGATTATCAAGTATTCAATTACATACAGGGGGTGGGCAGTATAACAGAAACCTCACAGTGAAATGCAATCCAATGGGTCTGTGATAAATACTAAACTTTGCAATGCTTTTCATAGTCTAATTTTCAACTAATTTTTCAGGCCAAATATACAAGGAATATTAGAAACTCATTAGTAAACTATGGTTCCCAAAAATCAATTCACTGTAGAGCTAAATCCACTTTCTAAGACCCTTCATCATACAGTACCTGTCAATTAATCCACAAGTCAGTTTTTCTTAACAAAATCGAACAATTCTACCATGTATACAAGAAAATTACAGACCAATGTCAAAGAGGATACAAAGACGTGACTGGATTTGAATGCATGCTTTTTTTTAACGGTTCTGTTAAAGCAAAAACATGGTGTTCATTCTTAAAAAAGGGTTATGATGTTGAACATCTCTGACATCTAAGCAAAAACTGAATATTACTGTATAATCTCAACAAACACCTTTAGATTTAGCAAGAATTTGTGCTGTTGGGTCCTTCTATATGCATTTGAGCAACATGCAATGTCAGCGTTAAATAAAAGTGCTTCTCCAAAACTGTATTGGGCAAGAGAAAACTAGAATCGATCATGTCTGGACCATCACTTGATGAATTCTAGAATATAAACACTTGTCTTGCTTTTGCCTCTTCATTGCACCTGTTGTCACTTCCATTTGCACCAAGGCAGGTAAAACTGATTCACAATCACTTCCTAAATGGACAGATTGATATCCCTGAAATTGAACGGACTTGGTGTTAGACTGTGATGAATAAGTGTTCTCTTAAGTTTCTATAAGTTTATTTTGTGATATAAAGTAAGTGATATATGAAGATAAAAGAAGAATCACCTCATTCATTTAATGGGGCCTGTTAAGAGGAAACTGTGAAACACTCCTCACAGTAATCACTTTAACTTCCAAGGTGAACACGGGGGTTAACAAGCTCAGCAAAGCAAATAATTGGTACAAATAAGTCATTAGCACAGTAGAAGGGCTCAGATAAAATGTGAAGGAGCACTAATTGGACAGATTATCAACTTCCTTCCTTCCTCCTCCATCAATCGGTGCTATAACGAGGAGGTCCTCAAATAATTAGGATCACAGGGCAAAAGTGCCACTTAAAAGAGACTCAAAGAGACGACGGTAGAACACAGCATGACGAACATACAACAACACTGACGAACAATTGTTCATTTACCATTGCTGTGTGATGGTTTTAATATTCCCATGCAGACTCCTGCAAATGTGCAGCTTTATAATCACATTTTAATTATAATATACTTTGGTCCTCCAGCTACTATGACTCCAGGGCTGGAAAAAAAAAGTCTCAAAGTTAACACGATAATAGTGCATTAACGCAAATTTCCTTTAATGCCACAAATTGTTTTGATGTGTAATTAATGCACACACATTCTATGATTATGACCCTTGGTCCGCCTCCCTGTTTGGGAAATCAGGAAGCAATGCAGCAGCAGAAATGCGCAGATATGGATAAAGAAAAAGGTCTGGCAGGGTTCAGTTTCAAAACCCTGCCAGATGGTTCTCTCAACAATACTTTATTGTCAATTTAAACTGAGTTACCACCAGAGTATGTAGAGTCTCAAGTATCACTTGCTGGCCAAGCACACAGCTGATGCAGAGATGCTCCTCCGCCTCGCCAAAGACAGACCACGCTAGATAGTTTGCAAGCGGAGACGCCTGGACAACTCTACCAGCAACAAACTTTCAACAGTGATAGCTAAATGGGTGGCTACATCTTGCAGGCCAATTAGCAATGTGGGGGATGAGGGTCTGCTTGAAATAATTTGTATCACATCCAAAAACTGAATGTATGAATTGCCTTTGAGAGCCACCACTGTAACCAAGATACACAACTTGTATGAAGATGAGAAAACTAAAGCGGAGGTGGTGTTGGGACAGACAAACACAGTTGCACTCACCAGACACTACAGTTACCTCAGGTATCTATAAGGTACCTTTAGAACCAGTGGCTGAAAAAGTACTTTACTTAGGTAAAAGTATCAATAGAAGAGTAAAAATACTCTGTTACAAAGTAAAATCCATCCATCCATCCATCTTCCTCCGCTTATCTGGAACCGGGTCGTGGGGGCAGCAGTCTAAGCAGAGATGCCCAGACTTCCCTCTCTCCAGACACTTCCTCCAGCTCCTCCGGG
>NW_018127952.1:1479065-1487832 GCF_001952655.1 Monopterus albus
TCTGAGCTCCTCCGGGTTGACGGAGCTCCTCACCCTATCTCTAAGGGTGCGCCCTGCCACCCTGCGGAGGAAGCTCATTTCGGACGCCTGTAGCCGGGATCTTGCCCTTTTGGTCATGACCCAAAGCTCATGACCATAGGCGAGAGTCGGAACGTAGATCGACCAGTAAATCAAGAGCTTCGCCTTACAGCTCAGCTCCTTCTTCACCACGACGGACCGGTACATCGACCACATTACTGCAGAAGCTGCACCGATCCGCCTGTCAATCTCCCGTTCCATCCTTCCCTCACTCGTGAAAAACACCCCAAGATACTTGAACTCCTCCACTTGAGGCAGGAACTCTCCACCAACCTGAAGGGAACAAGCCACCCTTTTCTGACTGAGAACCATGGCCTCGGAGGTGCTGATACTCATCCCAGCCTAGTGTTATAAAATAAATGTAGTGGAGTAAAAAGTAGAATATTTGCCTCTAAATTGTAGTCAGGTCAAAGTATGCCACAACAGAAAATGAAAATACTCAAGAAGACATACCTCAAAATTGTACTTAAGTACAGTACTTGAGTAAATGTACTTTTCACTGCTGTTTAGAAGAGATTAAAAAGTGCAACACTGGCCTTTGCATTTGCACTTAGTAAGCATGTACATAAAAACTAAATTGTTACATTTGATGGGTGGCTCAGTTCAAACTACATGATAGGCCAATGTGAGTTGTTACAATGTGCACAAAAGTCAACTCAAATTAAAAAGTAATGTAGATGATAGCTGGCTACATGAATTATTACAGTGTGGATGTTCCACAGTTGATGGGGCTGTCATAACACAGAATGGTTAGCTGACTATTTCATGGTGGATCTAGAGGTTACACCTATGAGAAGGACAGACTGAAAACACACCACACACTGATCTGAGCACCTCGTTTGTGTTTGTCGAAGAAATAATATTTCTGACTACAAGATGTGAGGCCACAGAGGTCGAGTGAAAAGCATGTGAATTCTACTTTATTCATCTTGTCGGGACCTATCACAGGCTAACAGTTGTGTGCAGATAGATACCAGGCTCATGTCTTATCAACACAAACAGCGCAGATCAGTCAGTGAGCAGACTTTCAGTTTCTGTCCTGTCTGTACTCAAATGGATCATTAAAAGTAATGTTTGAACATGGCTGAAGCATCTGCTACTGACGATCCACATGTAGCTGTATGGGGTTGTATGTATTTTTTAAATTAACAATGACACCTATGTAAATGTGCAAGTTTCAAATTCTTCTTTCTCAAGTGTTTTGTGCATGTAAAAACCTTGTGTTTTAGTCATCCTGCACTGCCAAAGAAAATAAATCTGTTGTCTAAAGAAATGTTTACAATTTATCCCATAATACACTTTACACAGTTTTAACCTCAAGGAAACAACAGTGCTGCTCACTTGTTGAAGCAACACTAAAGAAAATCAGTTTCCCAGGACAAATTCTGAGAAGTGCTTTACACATAGGTATTTATCTGTTAATCATAAATGATCAAGGATTGAATCAAACTGAATTAAAATGAATAGATTCTAGACTGCCTGATCGGGAGATAAGTATTAATACATAACTATTAAGGTTTTAAGTTGAGCAGTGAAGCAAAGTCACTTCTGAAAGAAAACAAAGAAAGAGGAAGTATAGGTTAGAGGAGGTCATTGTAGAGAGGGGGAAGTGAAATGAAGCCAGAGCGCTGACAGAGACTGAGAGGGGGGGCTTTGTGCCGTATAAACAGGTCATTTGTTTGGGTGGGTCACAGTGGCTGAAGGGCCAAAAGAAAGTGAGGTACCAAGTTAATGTGTCAGGCAGCAGAGTGTGAACCTGTTCCTAGAATTTCTATGGGCTTTCTGCAAAGTGAGAGGCAAAGGGGGAAACTGGCCATTCAGTGTGGCAGCGGAGCAGACGTGGGAGACTCCACTCAACAGGAATTCAAAGCAGCGGTCAAAGAGACTCTATAATACTGCTTTACAAACCGGATTTAGTCTGTGAGATTAATTAAATAACCAGCCAATTCTGTCAATGATGATAAATTGGCATGTATACACCGTTTTCTTTTAGTTGAAACATTTTCTTCTGATCAGTAATAAAAACACCTAGAAATATCCAGAAATACATGGTACACACCATTAGAACTATTTCCATCTCAGCATATTACTGCTTGCTTGGTTATCCTCACTGACAATAAGCAGCTAGTCTGAATGTGCACTGACAATTTAATTGCACAATTTCTAAAGAGCAACAATTAAAGCTTTTCATCAGATGAGACTAATCAGATTAAATATTAAATTTGAGCTTAAAGCTAGGATTTACTTAGAGATCGCACTTGACTGAAACACTAACATAAAGGTGTGTTGGTGTATGAAAGACATGTTGGATGTGCCCTGAATACCTCCACAGGTAGGCAACTAGGAGACATCCTGATCGGCCGACTCCTATTAGCCCAAAGGGGCGGCAGTTTTCCTCCAAGTCCTTGTTTCTGGGCTTCTCACCCTGTCTTTGTGGGTGACCCTAGATATCACGCAAAGGAAACTCTAAAGAAAACTCCCTTTCAATATCATCCTCCATCTCAGATTCACTTAAAAATCCTGAGATGTTTTAAGGCATTCATTTAGGGCAGCAAATTGCACCCAGAGCCATTAAGATAGAAGAGCTGTGACACTGAGGGATCAAAAGTGGCAGCGGGTTACGTAACTCATGTGACTTTAAATAGTTCCAAACAGCCAATTCAAATTCACTGTTTTTTTTCTGTAAGGAACTAAAGGGTTTATTTAACAAATTACTAACATTACGTTTAATGACTTGTACAGCCTTGCAAACCAATTGTGTGTTCTGTTGTTGAAGATAGCTCAACTAATTTAGCCAGTTAGCTATTGATTTCAACTTCTTACTTAGGAAGATAGCAGCCAAGTCAATGCAGTTCTATGCTCCTAATGTTTGGAAATATTCAACATTACCATGATCCGCAATTACTGTTAAAAAAAAAGTCCTTATAGAGTCAATGAAGATGTCGTCACTCTCCTCCCTAATCCAGTCTGCTTGCACCCAAACAAATTTTGAGCAGAGAATTATACTCTGAAGTTCATCTCATTTGCTTAAAATTCAGCTTGTAAACCACCAAGTTACTGATTATAGCCCAGTTAGCCACAGGCAACACTGGGAGGTGGAATGATTTGGACTAGTCAGCTATGCCTTCAGATACTGCCTGTAATGTTACAACAAAGTTACTATAGCATTCATGTCAACAGTCCTTGTCTCCAAAAGTCCAAATGCAGTATATTCTTGAGCCCGAGTCTTCAGTGCTCAAGTCCAAGTCAATTCACGAGTCCTGAAAACTGGAACTTGAGCGGGACTGCGGTCCAAGTGTTGGACTCGAGTACTACGACACTGCCAGTAAATCACCCCTACACCACCAACTATGAAATCACAACTGTCTTATCTGATCAAATGAATTCATGAGTAATATTAATCTTTTCCATCTGGACGTGATATGAATGTGATATTCCTGCAGAAAATACAGAAACAGTTAAACAAGGGCCGAGTCTCACGGCAACAACTTCAGCAGGTAAACAAGCACTAGTGACTGCTATTTCCCTTTAATTATTTTATGCAATCAAACAGACATTGCAGAGATATGAAAGGAAACTAGCTTTATTCAAAAATACAACCTATAGTTTACACATACAGATTCTTCTGGGCATTAGTATAAATGTTATCACTGCTTGTGACAAAAATAACCATAGCAAACAGGCAGACTAGCCATTTCTAGAATTGCAGAAGCAAAAGCTCTCTCTGTCTGCCCTGTTTCTCAGTGCGAGTTTGTCTTTGTGTCACACACATACACTCACACAGCATATTCGCTCTCCCTCCCTCGACCTGTCTCACACACCATTACCCCTGTGAGGCGAGGAGACAACCCTAGCCAGGGGAGAGGCGGAGGAGGGGCGGCATCATGGGTAATGTCAGTAGACACATGTCAAAAGTACAGCCTATGTCCTGAAAAAGCTGTGTGTGGTGTGACAGCGGTTCGCCTGCCACTAACTCCTCTTCACCCCCACCCCCGATTCTGTCCGGCTGACACAAAAGCTTCCTGTTTTAGCCCCGAGGGAGAAAGAAAGCAAGAGAGAGTGAGAGAGCCAGCAGGGAGGGTCATCAGCACTGCTCCACTAGGATAAATGCTCTTCCTCTTGCAGTCTCACCTCAGTGCATAGCTATTGTCCTCAGGAAGAGTGCAAAAGGATTTTGTGTGTCATTGAAAAAGTAATGCGTGAGAGAGCAGGTGTGTGTGTCAGAGGACACAGAAAGAGAGACACAGACCATGTTCTGCATGTGTTTAGACTGGGCTAGTTTACCACTTAAATACTCAACAGGCACAAGTCACTTGACAAGCCTCTCGGTCCCTCGACCTCTAATAGCATTCTTGATGAGACAACCTTTCTCTTATCCAGACATGATCGTTCACACGACTACAATACATGACCAAAAGTATGTGGACACCAGAACACTTGGCATTACTTTGCCATACAGTCTCCACTGCTCTGGTTTCAGGCTTTTTAAAAGACTGGAACATGGCTGGCAAAATCTGAGCATTAGTGAGGTTGGGCACTGATTTGGAGCAAACTTGTGGTGCTCATTGTCAGCAGCCCAAGTCATTCCATATGTATGATGGGCTGAGTTCAGGGCTCTGTGCAGGCCAGTCAAGCTCTTCTGCACCAAACTCAGAAAAGTATTTCTTTATGTTTATGGAGATTCATTCTTGACCTTGAAGACATACTGTATAGTATTGTGTAAAAGTTTTAGGCATTTTAAATGTTTAGATTCTTGTCACTTGTGCAACGCCATCAGGTATTGCATGAGTGATTGATTCCAAAGTTGTTCTGCAGCATGACAGTGCACCTATAGCCACAGTCAAAGGGAAGTATCTTCAGCAACAATAAAAACAAGGAGTCCTGCAACAGCATGGCCCCCGCAGAGCCCTGGTGTCAACATCATGAAGTCAGTCTGGGATTACTCTGAAGAGACAAAAGACATTGAGATGCCCAAATCCACAGAAGACCTGTGGCAACTTCTCCAAGGTGCTTGGAACAACCTACCTGCCACATGCCTTGACAAAAAAAAAGGAGAACTGGTGGTGTTTAAAAAGCAAACAGTGGGTACCGTAAATGTTGAATTGTGTGTTTTTTGATTTCATCCACTTTGAATGAAGTTCATATATAAATATAAACTATTCAAGGCGTTATTTGTGAAAGCATCCTTACTTTGCTTTTAGTGCTAAAACCTTTGCATAGCACTGTATATATGTGGTAAATATTCTAAATGAAAGGTCTTCTTACAATATGTTAAGTATTCCCAAGGATATTCCATACACTTCTTAAGCAATCAACATTGCTCTTGAATCATCATGTGACCGAAGCTTTTACCCAGAAAGTGTTGACAAAGGATTGCATGATTGAATGATGATAGATGATCTGCTCCAATCAGCAACCCATCAGGAGGTGAAAGATAGAGTGTGCTGACTACCACTGTACTGGCCAACTGAGGGGAATGGCAAGCCAATGGCAAGCATGAGATCCAGTCAGGCCAAAGAGATGACACAAACACAAGCAAATCTCAGCCTCCAATCCCAAACCAACTAGCTGCTAAATGTGCATCAACACAATCTGACAGATTAGTCAACACACAAGGTGAACTTGTGGATTGTGATCTCTGCTCATACACACTAAGAAAAATGAACTTTGCATTAGAATGCTGACCATAGACATTTCCTTAAAGCCCTGGCTTTGTGCATGGGGGCATTGACATGATGAGGCAGGAAGGGTCTTGTTCAAACTGCTGCCACAAAGATGTAAGCACAAGTCAAAAATCACTGTATTCTGTAGCATTATGGTAAAAAACTACATTAGCAAGAACTCTGGATGTGTTTGGTATAAACTGGCAACCTGTCCAGGATGTACCCCGCCTCTCACTCAATGTCAGCTGAGATTGGCTCAAGCCCCACTGTGACCTCCCCAGGATAAGGCGTATAGATAATTGATGGATGTTATGTTGCTGCTGATATTCTATATAAACAGTGCAAAGACTGACAAACATCTTTTCAGTACTGAAAGTCCTTGTTGACAATCACAGTGAAACAGTAAGCAACATTTCTTTCCCCACAGCAATTCTGCAGCTGCAGTCTAAACAGAAAATGTGTATTTTCTGCTGTGCTCCTGATAATGCACCCTTGTCCTCTGGAACATTACATTTAGACAATACAAGACTGTGGAACAGCTTTCGTACCAAGCATGAGAAAGTATAATACAGACAGATGACAGCATCTGTTTTTAAAACCTTAGATAAGGACCGTCTGCACCTGATGGCCTTTATTATTCCACAATGACCAAAAAAAAAAAAAAAAAAAAAAAAAAATTGTGCATCATGTCTTGAATGAGTGTAGATGTGCTTGAGTAACCCTTCATACAGTATGTTCCTGTCAGTCTCTCCACAGTAAGATTACAGAAGGTGGTGAGCATTATAAGTGGCACAGGTAATTGCCCTCATTTCTGCCATGGACAAAAGCCAGTGTTCTGGCTGCTCTTATGTAAACTCTTGAGTTGCAGTCAAGGATTCTTCAAGGCTGCAGAAAATTATCCAACTCTCCTTTTTCAAGACAATTTCCAACCAGCTGATATTATGAATTTACTCTTTTGAAAAACCTTAACAGATTATTATTATTATTATTATTATAATACTGTGCTACACTATATAGAAGAATGTTTTCTCAAGTGATGATTTTTGGCTCCATTTGGTGCATAATTATTATTCCATGACTGTTTCATTCATTATTTATTCCTTACCTGTGTATGTGACAGACATTTTGGCTTTATATTATTCTACTGTAGCTCAAGACCTTTGAACAGTAGTATTAAAATATCCTGTCTGCTTTAACTGTCCTTGATCAAGGTCCACTTCTGGCAGGGGTTAATTTGTGCTGGAACAAGCCAGATCTGAATCCGGCACATCTCAAATTGTGACTGGCACCTATTTTGATGGACCTGGCACCTCATTTACATATGAAAGGAATTGAATAGGCTATATGAATAATATTTAAAAGGTCCAAGGTCCAATACTTTTTGTACAACTAGCCTTTTACACAAGCATACCAAAGTAATTAGAATAATTAAGTACAATAAAAACAGGCAGTTTGGCTAATTGCATCACAACGTAAGCAGCCTGCACAGGTCACACTGGGTCAGGTGCACATTCAGAGTAATGCCAGCCATGGAGCAAACGTGAAAAAGACAGGCGAATTTGCTAAAGTATTTCAAGTTGTAGCAGGGCGAAGCTGGTCAGAAATCAGAAGCTAAACCGGCCAAGCTGGGCCCATTTATAAAGCCAACAACTGTTAATGAAAAGGTTAGTACAAGCCAGGCTGTTGCTTAGGCCATGGATTTAAAAAGACTGAAGCAAAGCATGGAATAACATGAAGGAGGACCCCTGCCCCATGACTGTGTTATAGGCTGTTTGAAATAAATCAAGGCAAGAAAATGTTTATTTATCATTACTGCATTGTATAGTCTCTGGTGTGCCTTAAATGTGTTGCTATAATATTTAGGATATAATGTTTATGTCTAGTGGAGTAATAAGGCCCCATACGTGGTGTTAAGCTTGCTATTGATTGACTGAATTAGAGGCTGCAGCCTCGCAGTCCTAATGTATTTAGCAAATGCTTGTCTTCTTATGTGATTTTTTTTTAGTGGTTACAAACACAACAAATAATGTTTTGCCTCTAAGCTCCTCCCTTAATGTGGAAACTATGCAAAAACATGGGCCATAGAGGAGATTTTTTTTTTCATTTCAGGACCTCCTGCCCCGACATTGACATGCCAGATTCATTACCAAGTGAGAATCTAGGACCTTACAATGTGCAAATTCAGCACACAGGTTCCACAATTCACACATTATATCATGACAAAAACCAAGCCAGGAAGTCCAAGGCACTATCTGTAGATTTCAATTCTGCAACACAGAACAATGTGCAAAAATTGAAGGGTGATTCTTTCCGAAGCCAATATACTGTAGGTCTTAACAGAAACAGCTGTGTGTTTCAAACACTAATGTCAAACTCACATTTCAGTTATCTTGTGACTGCTCATATTGTAGGCTAAAATAGTAGAATACACAATAAGGGTGTTGTCATTTATCTGAATTTGTGTTGATAATTTCAAACACAGAAAAAAGTGGTGTGATTGACATGAGTTACAGGTAAGTAAGTAAGTAAGTAAGTAAATTTTATTTATATAGCACCTTTCACAGACAAGGTCACAAAGTGCTTTACAAAGTCAAAAGATAAAAAGAAATAAGTAATATACATAAGCCTAAAAGTACTCACATAGCACAACACAATTTATAAAATGAATAAACCCAATCAATTAAACTGTCTAAATAAATGTGACTTCAGCTGTTTTTTAAAATCATCAATAGATTCAGTCATACGTAGAGTCAAGGGTAGGGCATTCCACAGTCTTGGAGCTACGACCTGAAAAGACAGGTCCCCCCGAGATTTAAAACGAGTTTTGGGGACCACCAAAAGAGTTTGGTTTACAGAACGAAGAGTACGTTTGGGGGAGTATGGGGTCAGCAGATCGATAACGTACTGAGGCACCTGCCCATGTAGTGCTCTAAATGTCAGCACTAAGATTTTAAAATCGATTCTAGCTTTGACTGGTAACCAATGGAGCGAATACAAGACTGGAGTGATATGAGCTGTTCTAGAGG
>NW_018127952.1:1488651-1489314 GCF_001952655.1 Monopterus albus
GTCAAATAATTTATTCTGTTCCATATAAGCGATCAGCTGTCCTGCTACCGCTTTTTCCAGGATTTTTGACATGAAAGAGAGCTTTGATATTGGCCTATAGTTTTTTGGCTCAGAATGGTCGAGAGTCGACTTTTTAAGAATAGGGGTAATAAGTGCATGCTTAAAATAGCAAGGGACGGATCCTGTTTCAAGTGAAAGATTTAACAGTCTCATAATCCAGGGCCCAAGCAAGTCAGCCTTGCTTAGAACCAAAGATGTCGGTAAAATGTCAACAGGGCTAGTTGATGGATTAACCCTGCCCATTAACGTAATCACAGCCTGAAGTGTAACAAGAGTGAAGGATGACCAGAGACCCACAGAAGATATTTCAGTATTAAGACTCACCAGGCTAGGATTAATGCTGGCCCTGATATCTCGTATTTTATCCATAAGGAAGTTCAAAAACACATTACAGTCCTCTGCCGTATGAACAGGAACTTGGGGAACTAACGGTGCAACAATATTATGGATCGTATCAAACAAAACTTTAGGTTTTTTCCTGTTTATGGAAACCAAATGAGAAAAATATGCTGATCTTGCCTGCTTTATCATTTCATTTAGCTCCATAATCATATGTTTAAAATGCAGTCTGTGAACTTCCAACCTACTGGCTTTCCACAGACG
>NW_018127952.1:1494230-1501864 GCF_001952655.1 Monopterus albus
CAGTCTCTTTTATAGCTACAAATAGCTTCACTCATCCATGGACACGGCTTTTTATAAGAAGCCGAACAATGTTTAACCGGAGCCACCTGATTTAGAATGTCCAAACAATGACCATTAAAGTAGTCCATAAATGTTTCACTGTCCGTACAGTTAGAAAAGGAACTAGGATCAAACAACAAAGAAAACTTTACAAGTGCATCCTGATTAACAAAGCGTTTTTGAGCCAGCACTTTGCGGACAGAGGGCGTAATGTTCTGTAACAAATTGAAACGAACACAATAGTGATCGCTCATTTGCATGTCATCAATACTTAAGTTATCAATGTCCAAGCCTAAGGAAAAAACCAGGTCTAAAGTATGGCCTTTATTATGGGTAGGACTATGAACGTACTGGTGGAAGTTAAAAGATTCCACGAGAACTAAAAAGTCTACCGCCGCCCCACAGGAGGGGTCATCGACATGAAAATTAAAATCCCCAAGAAGTAAAACACTCTCAAACTTAATGATGGATGATAAAAAGTCGGAAAACTCCTCTATAAACAATCGTACAGAACCTGGAGGTCGGTAAATCAAGATACAATAAAATGGGTCAGTGTGTCCAACCTTACTCATTTGAAGCTCAAATGAGCTAAAAGTATCCGTGTTCATTAGCCTGCAATGAAAACGGCTCCGGAAAAGGAGCGCAAGACCACCTCCTCGCCGCGAAACCCGCGGGGTCCCAAACACGGAGCAGTCTGGAGGACAAAGTTCCTTCAGGTGGGAGTAGTCTTGCTCCCGCTGCCAGGTCTTCGTCAAAAACAAGAAATCCAAGCATTTTCTGATGAAAAAGTCATTCAGGATAAACGCCTTGTTGGCTATAAAGCAGGCATTAAGTAGAGCAATCCTAACCGACAGAACAGGCCGGCCAGCTAGATTACTCGAAGTCGACAACACAACGTCGTCACTTTCCATGCGACAGGCAGTAATGGGACGCAAAACCCGCTCCCGTATCGCCGGAGAGCGGACACCCCTCGACGAAAAACTCTGGTATGGCGAAAGCCCTCTAGCTCGTTGCCTCCTCTGCTTCACCTGTAGGTGACATATATGAATAAATACTCAACAGTTTGTTTTTTGCTCTGGCCTTATTAATATGGCTGGAAAAAAAACCCCAAAATGCCGGATTGCATGGTGGTGTACATAGTGTTTTCAGATTTACTACCTCCACTATCAGAACCTAACGAGCGGTATACCCTGTACCTCCCTTAACCATGACGAAGCATAGCCTCTGGGGTTGATGCAGACTATCCTGCTTCGTTTTTCCACTGTATTTTCTCTCTGACAGTCTGTTTAGAGGAGGGAGGGGCTGCTCCTCTTACACACAAACAGTCAGCTGCATGTTTACACATGGTGCTTATAATAATAACGCTTGAGGTGTGAAGATGCAAACATTTAAACAATCACCAGTGACTGCTCTGTGTGCGCCCACCCACTCCCACCTCATGTTCCTAGTACTTGCTTTTAGTACGACTTCCTGAGGGGTGCTGAAATTTAGCTCCCAGGATGCACCTCCAAAGTGGGCGGAGTGCTGTGGAAACAAACACAGAACCTGTGACGCTTGACACGTTTTGGTTGGGTCCTATAATGGAAAAACCCATTTAGTGTGAAAATGGCCTCAGAATAAGGCAATGCATGAGGTGTAATTGTAGTTTTTTGTAAATATATTTTTTGAGTAGGCGTATTTAAGATTACAGGGATGTTCAATATAAATGTCCGTTGTTAACATCAGGCCAAAGTCGTCACAAATTGTGTGTTTGTGTGAAAAGCCAGCCCATTTAGGGAATACAGAGGGTATTAGCTGGTGAAGTAGGTCTTAATGAAAGGGTTGCCAAGCCAAACACACACACAGATGTGTCCTCATCAAACAAACTCTCTATCTCTCTCACACACACTAATCATTCATTGCATTGTAACCAAGCATTACTTTCACCCCAAACCATTCCTCCTGCCATGCTGAACACCAGTTCATGAGACACCATCTGGTCTCCTCCCTTCAGAAACTGAGATCTTGTCAAGCCAGCATGAATAAGCACACAATGCTAATAGCCTAAAGGACAATCAAAGACTTCTAAAGCTAACTGATGAGATGATGAGAAGCTCAAATACTGCTCCATTACTGATCCCCTGACCCCAAATGTGATGTCCATTATAGCACACCAACCACTGGGGAGAAACAAATCCTAACCCAGTTACTATTTGCATATGAAAGGCTTCAGTCTCAGTATATGGCATCCAGCGAGGTGGCTCTGGCTCTGATTTCAACGGATGTTTAGCCCCCTATTCAGCCATCAACAAAGGACAGGCATTCAGACAGGCAAGGAGGGAGGCAGTGCTTGCTGAGCCGTCAGAGATAATTTGTTCTCTCCTGTTTACTTAAGCCTCCCCCTCTTTTTTTCTCTTCCCTCCAGAGGCTTCAAGCATGGATGGATGGGTGGGTGATTGGGAACCCTCTTTCCATTGCTCTATCCCAGTGGGAGAGATAAACAGTAATTTAAGGTTTTGATTTGCATGCACTTATCGGTCAATCAGTGCTGCTGACAATCATCATCAAACTGCCAGCAGCTGAAGAGAATTTTCATTTATTTTAACCTCTTCTTTTTCATTCTTTGTCTGGTTCTTAACATTGTGTCTGTCTAGGATACATAATGTACTAAAGGTGTGTGCATGTATGTGTGTGAATGTTGCTGATTGTACTCAATGTATGTGCCTGCAGACTGTTTAAGTGCCTTTAGTCTCTACTAGGGAAACACTTGATGAAGCTGAAAGGCCTCCTAATCTGATTTCTGCCACCACTCACCTCCACCATCTGGTATATTTGCTAGGAGATTGCTTAGGTGCCTGAGGGGAGAGGTATTTGTAATTATAGACGTAGACTAGGGAGTAAACTGGATCCCACATGAACTAGCTTCGCCCTGTCTGAGAAGTAGGGAGGTCGAGCAGTGCTGTGCGTCCCTCAGGTATTAAACAAGGTGCTGTTAGATGGAGGACTGGAGGCAATAAAGCATAGGCCCCAAATTAGCTTGGTGTAGTGTAGCATGGTGTGTAATGCTGCCAAGACAAGCGTCCTGTTATGAAATTTATACAAGGGACCGTTGTAAAGGTAAAGCCTGACAGAAGTCAGCTATAGTAAGAAGGAACAAAGCTCAATCCACCCACACATGTGAACAAAACCTCTGTCAGGGAAACATTAAAGTACAACAGGAATCAAAGTACTCAAAAAAAGTCATTCAGAATTCTTGATGAAAAAAACAACAACCCAGATGCTTCACAACTCGAACATCTTTGATAATGTCAAAGTAAAATCTCTTCAGTGTACACAAACACATTCTACTAACCAGTGAAATAACAAGCATCATATTAATTAATCACAAAGACTTGAAAATCTGACAAATAATTATCTGCAGTATCAGCAAACTCTCTCAAACTCCTAATACACAGTACTTCTGCTTCAAAAATGATGCATGTGTGGTATCATCAGCAGCAGCCCTATAGCCACTTTTTAAATTATAGCCCATGCTGACTCTTACTCTTTTATGATATATGTATGCTTTGACGTAAATGCTCAGCAAAACTGAGATGGAGTACGTTGTTATTTACTGGACACTGACGGCTGAGGCTTCTTTATGTTTACTTCAATTAAGGTTAGTTCTCTAAAGCTACTATGACAGATAATTCGTTTCTTTTTTCAGCTGCCACAAACACACCAATAAACAAAACACACTGTGGATGTCAAGGGCTTATTTATGATTTGAAAATCTTTTTTCCCCTAATCATCATTTACATACATATCACCGCTGAGTTAGAGAAATTAACTGTGCACTAGCAATATTACTGCATGTGGAAACTGAATTAACACCTACCAGACCTGCTGAAAACATTTTCATGCATGGATAAATGTTGAAGAGCTGAGCAGAGATTCATATCTCACTAAAGGCCTGTAAGCACTTTTAAGCAAAGGAGAGGCCAGCACTTATGTATTGATTCAGTAATCACAATCTTAATGGCTGTAAACTTGACAGAACTAAATCATGCATCAGGGAACTTTCTGAAAATGATGGATTCCTCTTCAGTCATATTTTACCCCACAATCAATATCTCATCAGTTCATTGCAGTAACAAGTCAGTATTCAAACTGTGATGTTTGTGAGTAGACACCGGGCTTTATACTGACATTTACAGGGACTGACATAAAACTAACTTTGTGGACTAGTGGTGTTCAAAGTTGATTAGATATATAAACAGAAAATTATCCACAAATAAAAAGTCAAACTTCTCAACCTCAGCCAGCCAGTATTGCTATCTAGAAAGCTAATTAATAATCAATCTCATAAATCAAAATAATCAGTGCTTTCAACCACGTTGCACCTTTGGCCATACCCAAATCCACTGGTGGAAAGCAACTAAGTACTGTACTTAGGTACAACCGAGGCATAAGTACTTGAGTATTTTTATTTTGTATTACTTCATACAGGACTTTCACCTCACTACATTTTAGAGGTAATATTTACTCCATTACATTAATTTTATAACCTCAGTTACTTTTCAAAACCAAGATTAAAACAAAAATTACTGTATATTCATAATACTTTATTAATCACCCAGGGAAACTTCATTTACTACCCAGCAGTAACTCACACTATAAGAATATATGCTACTTATAACTAGCTCCACCTTCACCACCTGCAACATTAAATGTGATGTACCCAATATTGCATCAGCAATTATAATCCAATAATATGATATACATTAACCTTAAATGCAACATTCTGCAAAATGAGCACATTTAGTTAAGATTTAAGTATGTTTTGATACTAATACTTTTGTACTTTCACTTAACATTTCAAATGGAGGACATTTACATAAGACTATTTTTTCCACTGTGGTTCTACTACCTTTACTTAAATAAGGGATCTGAGCACATGTTGCACCACTGCCCAATCAGTCACTTCATTTGTTGTTAATGTTTCCAGCTTGGTCAGACATGCAACATGCACAGATATTTCAACTATGGTTAGCAGTTTGGCAGGTTTCTGGCATGTTTTAATTTAACTGACAAGTTTTTTTTCTGTGCTTTGGTTTAATTCCTTCTTTAAAAAAAGACTAAGTGGACAAGGAGAAACTAGTGCAGCCATTTGTACACAGGAAAATGGGGTGCTGTCCAAGGTCCTGAACGAGCTCCCTCTGCAGAAGGAATGCTATCAGCAGCATCTAGATTTTGCATGTGAGAAAGTATATACTGTAACTATATACACTGTGTGTGTCAGCAGTTATGGCTCTAGAGGCAAAAAATCAAAATCAATCCAAAAACAAAGACCCCATATAACACACAGCTTGTTCACTGACTAATGGTTAACTATACAGTGAAAGTAAAAGAATAAAAATTGCCTTTGCCATTGCCACACTCTTGTCACAGTTTTATGAAAGCTGGACGGGGTAAAAAGGAAGTTACATTTTAAGCACAACTGAGATGCAAACATGACTCCATTTCACTACTTTCATCTCAGTAGGGTGTATTATCAGCTTTCATCACCTCAGTCCTCTCAGACCTTGCAAAAATATGAGTAACTCTTTTCCTTCCATTAAGAATTAGTCTGTTAATATTAAGTGTTTTATAGCATATACACACTTTTATTCCACACCATTCAAACAGCAAACAACTGCAAACCTGGTCGTAAAGTGTAGATGGTTTGTGGTCAAGCCTCTCTGTGTCTCAATCTCTTTATCCCTGGACTGAGCTGGCCCTGGCCCAGGGCCCGTTCCTAGTCTGTGTGTGTTTATCTTTATCCTCCCAGCGGCGAGTAATCTAGGGGTAAAGGGCTCACTACTGTTTTTACATAAACAAAGACTTTGGGATGAAACAAAGAGGGTCGTGGCCAAATCCCTGTGCCTGGCTGACTGACCACTGCTCCATGCTGGTTTCACCTCGGACGCATTACGGACACCATGCTGGTCCTGGTAATTAAGCAGCACAGACAGGCACCATGATTAAACTAAGTGACACCACAGACTGAGGCAGGGCCAGCACACAAAGTACTGGTTAAACCCATTACTGGAGTGTTTCCGCTGAATCACACTTGAAACAGCTGATTATATAACAGATGTGCCATTTAATGTCTAGTTTTTTACACTGTAATACAACTCAAAAATTTTTTGATGTAATCATATTGTTAGTGTTTACTGTAACTAATGCAAAAAGAAATACTATATAGTATTCTTCAGTTTATATGTTCATTTATATATTATCTACATTTAAACTTTAAACTGCATTATAATGACTAACTGGTAAACTGAGTATATTTACAGTATAGAGTGTCTGTCAACCTGAGAATGATGGAGGCAGTGGGGGCAGTCTGTTCATCACGGCCGTCGGTTGCTCAGGGGCAGTACATAACATAAACAATAAAAGCTGGGCATTGGACCACCAGTCCTACAGTTAGTGAAAGCGTGAACTTCAAAACGTATATAGCTTTTTGCTGCCATTTGAAACCTGATCATGCTCTGGACTACAAAACAAAGCAAATAGACCAATATAGACCACCAATCAATGCTTGGTGGTTGATACCACGCCCTATATACACAACTACTGACTCTAGTCACAGTAGTCTGTGAGCCTTCTAATATGACTCCCATCACCAACACTCACACCAACTAGCTCCCACTGAGAAAATTGTCTATGGCTTCTGTGGTAGCCATGGAAACCAAAGATGAAACACTGAAACAATAATATAAATGGCTGACACGAGTGACTGTTAGTGTGGGTATTGTGTAGGTCTGTGTGCACAGTGAGAGACACTGCACATTCAAAGTCTGGGATTCCCGCTGTTTGCTCATGTCTGTGTGTTTGTGTATGAGCATGTAGCTGTGAAATGTTTATTTGCAATATTCCCCATCTGTTCCTGTAACAGCTGTGTCAGCTATACCCTGCTCTATTTAGTGGTCGTTTATGTAAGAATCTACTAGCAGCCATCTGTCATCTGCAATCTATGCAAATAGAAGACCAGCAGCACCTTTTTTATGTTGCATTCAAAGCACTTTGTTTGCATTTGGCCCCTCAGTGAGCAAACAAATGTGACGTCATAACCGAACATCCAAATTCACAGGGCCTGAAAACAGTAACATGCTTGAATTACACAGAAAACACACACACACACACAGTTTCAATAGATTTTGATAGACATGTTTGAGGTGCTCTTATAGAAACAAATACTGCAGTAGTTAATTTGGAAGGCAAGACTGCATGTTGAGGGGGTGATGTGTGTGTCTGTGTGTCTTTAAAGGTGACTGCTGTACCCGTTGTAACTGCCAATGTTAAAGAAGATGATGCAAATGATGTTTGGAAAACACAGCAGTGTGTCCTGAAGATACCTGCACTAGTTATCGTTTATGTTAATTGAAAACAACACTGAGTTCATTATTACAGGTACACCTGTATGAGAGACTGAATTCCAATTTAATGGCCTTGCAACAGATCCCTTTTTTCTGAAGTTCAGAAAATCCAGTTTATGGTTAGTCTGTGTATGAAAGCAGTTATTTTTGAGATTGTAATCACTGTAGATGTTTTGCTGTATTTGCTGTGTATGTGCACATATTGGAGTCAGC
>NW_018127952.1:1501882-1507051 GCF_001952655.1 Monopterus albus
GAAAGAGCACTGTGATAAGGTGGGACAGGATTATCTTTATATAACCCATGCATTTTCCTAACAGCAGGTGCCAGAATATTCAAAGTAGGAAAAGTTGTACTACATTTGAATATGTATTGTTTTCAACAGGTGGAAGTCTTATGATACACTACTTTTAAACTGCTGCGTTATCCTTCTTCTGCATTCTGAATTAGTAGCTGTATATAGCTACTAATCACACTACTAATCATATAGTCTTTTATGACTTAGACACAACAGACTATACATTATTTGCCTATCTGACTGATATTGATAGCAAACAAAGCTGGCAAAAACAACAAATAAACCAAAAGCTGTGAGCATAAAGTTACCTAGACTGATGAGACACTACTTTCTGTCACTGCCATCCTGCATCTTTACCACTACAATTAGTCACATTTTCAGAAATACAACACCAGTGACAGAACAATTTAAGTAGGGTTTATGATATTTTACTAGCCTTTGTATTCATTTTCCTTCTGTGATGTCAAAGAGCTAACTATTAAAGTAGAAAGAGAATTTATGCTTCACCCAAAGTTATAGGGAACTGCTGGGACCAGTTATTACAACATTCCTGCACATCAGAAAGTTTTACAGACAGTGTGCGAGACTTTTAGTCCTTTCACTAGTCACATTTCGGTCCTCAAACCCTCATCATGTAATACTACAATAGACAGCAGATGTATATAGAGGAGTGACAAATTAATGGTCACCAACAGAACGCAGAACTTATTTATCTCCTTCTCATTTTCTGATGGATAGTATAAGGTAAAATCTCAGCACAAGTCCACCAGACTAGAGATGCACCGACTGTTTGGCAAAGACAGGAAATGGCCAGTTTGTAAGGTGACCGGCCAATCACTCTGAGATATCTGATTCTGTGCTGGTCAGATTGAAGCACAACAGTTGATGTCACGCACATAGGGGCAGAGAAAGAAAGCATAACATGCACAGTGTGTAGCATCTTTGAGCAAGGCTCGCGCTTGTGTCTACCGGATGTGTTCATTCGCGTACTGACCGTGCTTGGTGTACAAAAAGCACACAAAGGAACCCACAGAAGAACACCCTGGAGAAGGGGAAACTAAATCTCCAACAAATTGTACACAATGAGGGAATTACTGGCTACAGATAAAATGCATGTATATGTACAGTGCATCCAACTTGTGGTAAAACACAGCAAATGCAAACACACTGCAAAAAGAACTGTGTTCAGTGGGACCGATACAACAGATATAACTCTTCTGTTTCTATTACCTGTTGTACTTGTTTATTTTTGGACAGGTACAAATATTGCACTTTATTCTTAGTTGGAGGTTGGTTAAAAAAAAAGAGAGATGGAAAATGTAAAACGTTCATTTTTTTAATATTACAATTAAATTTCTAATCAAAGAATAGGTAACTGGAATTGGCCAAAATCAGAATCAACAGGTCAGACTTAAAAAGAAGAAGAAGAAGAAGAAAAAGAAATAAGCGACCAAGAAAATTACAATCAGTGCATTTCTACACCAGACCCTCCTTTTCACTATCTAACTGTCTGTGTGGTACAAACTGTATGATCAGAGTTTGACTAAGTATTCACATCCACCAAAACAAATCAAGCAGGACAACATATTCATTTGAGCGACACCATACAGGATAGGGGTGTGAAAGCCTCCTATAAAAACAACAATAACAAAAACAAACAAAAAAAAAAACAAACTGTATGGTAAATGACTTATTTGTATATTTCTCTAGAGTTTGGCTGAGGGTATTCTGCCATGCGTAGGACTTATTTCTCAAGGTTACAGTGACATCCCAAAACCACTTAAAGCCATCATAACAAATCCTCTCTTCACATCTCATGGTTTAGATACACAAGAAGATCACATTCAATTTGACTTTCATTTATCACACTGTATTCCCCAGTCTTGGGTCAGAAATCACACTTTTCCTCCAATTCCCTTTTAGCAACTTCAAAAATCCCCTTTCCTTTTTTCCCCCCTCACTGAACTTGTTAAATTAAGTATGATGGCTCAATGTGAGTGCAGGGCTTTTTGCAAAAAGGAAAAGAATTGAACTGTCACTCAACTCCCACCTCTCTGCAGCAGACTACTTTTGTGTGCATGTGCATGCCAGCACGCACACAAATCTGTGTGAGTCGTCAAGTCCAAAAACACGCGAGCATGCTTCTGCAGTGGTCAATGGATCAACAGTAAATTAGCAGAACACACCAAATAATTACCAGTTAACCTGACATCCAGTAAACAAAAGCTAGATTTGGAGACTATTACCACACCCTCACACACACAGGACCTTAAACTGTTCCTCTGCAGCTAAAATAAATCCTCTCAGCAGCTAATCGCTCACAGGCAGCCTGGATGTCTGTAGACACTCTCATGCACATTGTAGGATGCTACTGACAAGAGATTGACTGGGAACAAAGAGGATGGGATCTGGTTTGTTACAGTAGCTCTATATGGCATATTCTCAGTCTAGACTCGGTCCAGAGTATATCCAGCATTTTGGTGAGAACACTGCCTGCACCTTTTTTTCCCCAATCTCCTCCCCACTGCTCTTGTCTACAAAGTGAGAGACAGAATGAATCTTCCCGGGGGATTACTTCCTCTCTGCATAGTGCCAAGAAAACCTTTTTTTTTTTTGATTTGCAGTCACTCTCTTTAACTCTTTTGTATTCATTCATATAGCTACAGTATCATGCTGTCTCTCTCTGGTTAAAATCTCATATCCCTTACATTTTCCAAAGCAGAAAAGAGCAGCCTTTTTTTTTTTTGCTTCACACAAAGCATCATTCATTTTATCCACTGGAGGATTAAATGGTTGTGAAGCTACACAAAATTACAAATTTTCTCAACCAGTGGATGACTATGGTCCATTTCATTCATCTATAGTGAAAAATGAAAACCATCAGAACTGGAGTGACGATGCATTAACATGACAAGTGTATTTTAGCCCTAGTCACCAAATATAGGCAGTGTCCTGGTGTTCCCTCAAATTTACAACACTATCTAAGAATGCTAAACTAGCCCATGTCCCGTCCAACACACACAGTAGATAAGTAGACATATTGTAGATATGCCACTAGTTGTTTCCTGCTGCTGTCATATTTAAAGGATAAGGCAAGTCATTTCCTTCATTAACAGTATTTTCAACAGTCCCCATACATAGACTAAAACCAACAATGAACTGCCTCTACTCATGGTTGTCTGTCGGTGTGCCAGTCCTGGATCAGCTTCTTCACTTGTGCCATAAACCCCTGTTGCTGTTCAAAAACAATGTAAATACATCAGTGAAACACACCGCTGCACTGGGTGACATGTTTCTTCATTAGCAAACACCAGACCTGAGTGTGAGGAGCATGTGGAATGTAAACAAAGCTGAGAGCTCATGCATGCACATCCAACTCTGAATCCTGCTAACTACAGGAAATTATGGCTGCTCGGAGACTCTGGGGTGACATAGTTGGGTCTGGGGATTGAATGAAAGACGTGTCACCCGGTGCAGCGGTGTGTTTCCCTGATGTGTTTTTAATCATTTTTGAGCAACAACAGAGGTCTATGGCACAGATGAACAAGCTAAACCAGTACTGACAGCTGACAGACATTAAGTGCGAGTAGAGGCAATTCACTGTCGGTTTTAGTCTTTGTATGGAAGTGACCGAAAATACCATTAATATAGAAAATGGCCTGCCTTATCCTTTAAGTACTGAATTATTTAGGTTATGTGACAGATGACTTTTGCTATAAATAATGATGACACTGTCAAATTTTGAATGGGTGCTACTTTTTGTGTGTTTACTTAATGTCTTGATTTAGTGCCAAACTCAAACTCGTATAGACTCAATCTTCTCAATCTTGACTACAGTCCTACATAAGACTGCTCTTTTGTTAGGTTATAGTCGGTGGTGGGGATTTGTAAATGTATTTGCAGGAACATAATGCCTTTACCACATTTGGAACTTGACTAATGACTAGCAAAAAAAAAAACACACAACAGTCTGACAGCGTTTGCATGTGTTTGTGTGAAAATCTGGGCAGTGTGTGTTTAATTTGTGCCAGTGTGTATCTGACATTTCTTTGTCAGATCATGGAGAATTGTATCATGGAGATGTTACTGGGCTCAGAGCAGTCATCCTACTGTAAATGTTGTGGTTGGTTTTCCAAATGTGCGTATAACTTTCCTCATCAGGCAAAACATGAGAAGATTTGGCTGTGTCCTTAATCTGGAAGTAAAATAATCTGTCTAAGAATGCAATAATTCACATGGTATGTCTTTGGATTTGGATTAGTTGCCTGCAATCCCCTTAGCCCAGTAGCTCAGAAGAACTTCTCAGTGACAAGTTCGCAAGACGGCGTAACCTGTGTAGATTGGGTCTCTTGGCCATCAGCTCCCACAGTTTATAGGTAGGTAATCTGTTTATATCTGGCTCTGACAGTGTTTTACAGTAAATCTTGAGGTGATATTGTAAACAAGTCCACAATGGTGCTTATACTGTCTAAGTGGTTAATACTTACTTGTTTAAGTGTATCAGTTTTAAAGATCTGCATTGATGCTCACTGCATAAATGAAAGCAAACAATCCCAGCATGTACTCTGAATTTCCTTTTTCTTACTGTATGTCACTGTTGTCACAGGGATCAGTGACATTCAGGATTACTAGTATGTGGGGAAACACTTTACACTTTAATACCCAAGAATCAGAACCTCGCCAAGGCCAAATCCATACTTAATGCAGGTTTCAACTTAGAAGGGAAAGCGCTGCAGTTTTAAAAACAAAGTCTGTCACAGCTCTTGCCTGCTGCCAAATTTAAACATGATCCAGTGCTATCAAATAACTCGTAGTAAGACAGGAGGAGAAAAAATAACCCTGAATCATTTAAATCCCCGACTCAATATTCTTTATCTTTATCCTTTAAGGTTCTTTATAATTTAATAAACAGGATTAAAGTCAGTGGGTAGAACAGAGCTAAGCGAGGCTCGTTCCACATTTTCTGTTTTAGCCTGCACTCCGCATACCAAGTCTTATTAAGCCCTTGCAAGATTACAGGGCCTTAATCTCCAGGAACACATGTTGTGAAGAATAAAAGCAATTTTATTTGGGAAACCAGAGTCCAAGTTTAGCAGGAAATGAGCTTTCTCCATAATCTCATCTTTT
>NW_018127952.1:1507077-1513482 GCF_001952655.1 Monopterus albus
AAAGTCCCTGTTACAGAACAGAGCTCTCTCTCCAGGTTTGTTGAGGAATTAGCTGTATATTGTGTACAGCATGAATGTGTATTCCCTCTCTCTCTCTCTCTCTGTCTCACACACACAACATGCTCACAAGTTCATAAATACCTAAACAGTAGACCAGGTTTTACCTACCGAGCTGGCTTTGATTTCTGAGGAATGTAAATCCACCTGTTTCTGGACAGACGGGTTTTCAGGTCAACGTACTTATTGTCACCGTTCTCCCCCAACACCACAATCACCTGCCTCCTCTCTCATCCTCCTCCCCGTCTTCTCCCCCTTGATTCCCTGTAAATTCTATGCAGATTGCTGGCCTGTGCTTACTGCACTTTGCAGAGAAAGCTTCGTAAAGATGACGATAAGCTAAAGCTCTAAATCCCAGACTTAGCTTTCTTATCGGGAGCTGCAGGAGCGAATGGAGCGCTTTAATAGAAGATATGTGCATTGCAGTGTGAGAGAGGGAGCGTGTTGTCTGGGTTGTAAATTCAAATGCATTAAGACTCCTTTTTCCTCCATACCGGTATAATTTCATAAGCATCCTTTTAGGTATAAACCGTTTTAAAAAGAATGAAGACACTCAAGTCTAATACATCTGATCAATGATGCACTGTCATCAGGTGTCAGTGGTGGTATTTCAGAATACGAACATACATCATACAAAGAATCTGGGTTGCTTATCATATATGCTTTTTTCCTAAGCTGTATACTATCCTCTGTAATCTATGTAATGTTCTTTAACTGAGATGTCATCCCAGTTTCTCAGCAGGGCATTACCTTATATGAAATAGTGACTCAGTTCACACTGGTAACAGTGTTTCAGTTATACATTTATGATGGTTTGAGCAAACCTTGCATCTAAAATATCTAAAATTTCATCCTGTCCTACTGCCTTACAGTCCAAACTTAAAAAAGCATAAAACTTTACGAACATTTTTAAAAAACACCCAGTTGTCTATTAGAAAATAATAACACAAGCAGAATAAATACACAGGGAGGAGGACGTAACAGTTTAAAGTCTACCTTTAAGAGACTGTCCAGAAAAGTGCTGCGGGAAACGCCTGTTCAAATGCTTTAAACAACCTATCATTACGTCTTTCTGACAAGCAACTTCATGTGGTCATGCAAATAATGACTGGGAAGGTGGACTGTTGTGTGTACAGGCCTTTTCACTTGTACACTGGAGACCATGGCTCTCACCCTGTCTCATAAATATAAAGTCAGTGTTGGTTTCTCGTGACCATAATGGTGTTTCCATCACCTTAAGTTGGTAGTTTTAGTTGTTTGATCATGAATACCCTAAAAATCTGTTTTAAAATCAGCTTAGATCAATTAAAACAGCACAAACTGAATGGCACAACCTAGTAGCGGTCACTGTGATCAGGAACATCTAGGCTGAGTATGGGCTAGACCCTTCCAAGTCCAGATGGGAGAATCCTCAGAAGGTTGTGGAGAAAGACAGGGCAAAGATCCTGGGGGGCTTCCAGATACAGATGGACAGAAAGGTACTGGCTAACCAGGTGGACAATGTGGTAGTAGACAAGGAACAGAAAGCACTGGTGATGTAGCAGTTCCAAGTGACAGCAACATCAGGAAGGAGAAGTATGATCAACTGGAGAAGTACCAAGGCGTGAAAGAGGAACTGGAGAGAATGTGGGAAATGAAGGCTAAAGTGGTCCCAGTGGTGGTAGAAGCACTCTGGGCTGTGTGAGAGACACCAATAGATCCCAGGAGCAACACAACTCTCTTTCTAGAAGATTATACTGCTAGAAACTTCTAACATGCTGTGCAGAACCCTCAAACTCCCAGGCTTCTGCTAGAGGACCTGAGGCTGAGGAAGGCACATACCACCTGTAGACAAAATTTGGTGACCATTGCGGGGTTATTTGTTCACGTTGATGAACCACTGCAAATAAAACACAATGCCGTGTGAATATGGGTTATAAAACATATAAATGTTACTGACTGAAAAAGAGTTAAACTGGGTTGCAGAGAGGTGGACAGGAAATGGGGGGAGACCTGCATTATACAGCTGGACCTGAACTGCGGACACTGTCCATATGGGTTGTGTGCCATAACCACTCAGCTACCATGGTGCTCCAGCTTAGACTTTTAAGTAATGCACAGAACAACTGGTAAAGTTAAGAGAACAAATATTTTAGATGCAAGGTTTGCTCAAACCATCATAAATGTATAACTGAAACACAGCCAGCATCACAGCAGATGTTCAGTTTGAAAGTCAATTAAAATGCATCTGTATAAGAGAGAGAGTAAAAATCTGATTTCAAGCATGGTGGGGAGCTCTGGTAGCTCTAGGTCCCTAAGTGTTCACAGTCTGCATTAAAAAAAGGCACATCAAAAAGATTGTAATTTTAATCTCTGCCAGATGAACAGCATACATAGATTTACAATATGTTCCAGGTGTGAGAAAGAAAGTACTGTTAATGAACAGTTGTGCATGGTGGGATTCTTTCTGCAGCGTGACACAATCACTGTACTTAAAAAATAGTGTAATGTGCTTCCCAGATTCTTTTGTAGCATTAAATCATCACAGGCAACTGAAAAAGTAATAGTACGAGACATAACAGATTTTACAAATATGATGAAATATTCTTGTAAACGAGTTAAAAATGTTAACTTATATCATAAAAATGACAAAAATATGTGATTACACTGTCATTACTTTATAAGCAGAGTGCTTTTCTGTTAATGTTATAATGTTGCCAACATAATACTGTAATTATAACTCAGGCACCGAGCACTATTAACCGCTAACACAGAGACACCACTACAGCGGTACCAAAAATAAGTTACACTCTATTTCAGGTAGTAATTACTAGTTCATGTTGTCATGTCTCAAATCATGAATTACAGAAATACATGTGAACTGCTCAGACAGTAAAGCTTCACAGAACCTTCATCCATCCCCATCAGAAACCACAAATGGATATTCTGTATCTTGGGAGTGCAACAGGTCACAGTTCCTTGAACATGACCAACAAGGAGCAGGTTTAAAAAGATTCTGTCTGACAGCTCCAGGCTGGCACTTGGTCTCTTGTCCTGGCAGCATCTCAGGGGTCAAAGCTGGTTATACTGCCAGCCAGCCAGTTAGAGGGGGAGCCAGACAGCACTGATGTCTGCTGCCCTGCTATCTGTACTGGCACACACACACACAGCCTTCCTGTGCCCCCACTCCTCCACCTGTGTCCCTGGTGCCTGTCCTGTGCACTCAGGTGCGTGCACATCAGCATAATGAATACCAAGGTAGACTTTACCACTTCACTGGCTCTTCACAAGACAAAATGCCAAAACAAATCTTGTCATAATTAGGCATAATCCAGCTCATTACCATCTGCTTAATTATCCTATTAATAACACTTCCTAGGAGAGCTTGTTTGCGGCAGCAGCAGTGCGCTCGGGCAAATGTTTGTTCCTAAATGAGCAAACACAGAGAAGACAACAGCCCTGTTCAAACATGGGAGCTTTGACAATAGGAAAAAACAGGGCCAGGATTAATAGCACAGCACAAAGCTTATCTTCCCTCTGAGGCCTTGCCTTACTACCAGAGCTCTACAATACAGGTAACAGGCACAAATACAGATGTGGGTGCAAGTGTTGGTACCCCTATACCTCAGTGAAACTATGCTTTGTTCTTCATCCAGTGTTGAAATTAAAAGCTCTTTTGTTATGCATATGCACCTACATGCCTTTGGAACACCACCGAATAAAACAAAGGAGGAGAGAAAAGAGCTGAATCCTCACTTATTCTACAAAGCTCTTCTGAAAAGGCCTGAACAAAAATCTATCGCCCCCACAGAAGTGAGGATAAGTGGATGGCAGTGGCATTTGAAGCAGACTATTGTCTTAAGTTATTATCACAGGTGTCAAAATCTTGTAATCAGTCATTCAGTCTATGTAATCAGTGCTGTTTGATATTATGGACATGAGAAAGAAAACAAGAACATTGTCTGAGGAGATGTGCTTTCCACACCTGATCAAGGTCAAGGCCATAAGCAGCTTCATGCTCCTGTGACCACAGTTGCTAATATTATTAAGATGTTTAAAGTCCATGATGGAGCCACAGCCAACTTCCCTGGATGTGGCTGCAAGGGGAAAACTGAGCACAGACTGAACAGAAGAGTTTGAATGGTGAAAAAGCATTTGACTGTTTGGTAAGTCACACCAGCTCTGTGTTCACAGAAAAAAGAACATACTCACTGTGAAATATGGAGGGGATTCAGTTATATTATGAGGTTGCTTTGGCACAGGAAGCCTTCAATCTGTGCAGGGCACAGTAAGATCAGAAGGTTATCAAGGCATTCTGGACCAAAACACACTGCCCAGTGTCAGAAAGCTCTGTCTCAGTCACAGGTCACGGCTCCTCCAACAGGATAATAACCCAAAACACCTACTGTAAGAGCACCAAGAACGGATGAGAGGAAAGCACTGGGCCATTCTGAAGTCACCTGCCACAAGTCCTGATCTTAATCCAACTTAACGTCTATGAAACGAGCTTAAACTCACAGTTGGAAGAAGGCGCCCATCAAAGCAGAGAGTAGCAGTTTGCTGAAGATCAGTGAGACAAACTACCAGATGAGAAGTGAACAAGTCTCATTAAGATGTGCAACAACTGCTCGACCGTAGTGACATTATAGAAAACAATAAGTCATGAATACCAAAGTTTTTGCCCATGCCATTTTCTTTTGTTAAAATATGTTACATCAAAAATTAAAAGCATTACAACTATTCCATTAAAAGCAATTTCTGTATAACTAATTTAATTTCAGGAACAGGCAGCACTGATCATTTACTCATCATTTCTTAATCTAGTTAAAAATAGATTAGTTCATAATAAAAAAAAAAAATCTGAAATGTTTTGCTTAGCATCTAGCGCTCCATATAAAGCACATAGTACACAAGCTATATGCAATTTGCCATTCACTGTTACTGAACAAATAATATAGTTTTGGTGATGTAACATTCTGTTTCTGGATCCAAATTTTGGTTCATTCTCCTGCTTTCCATATGCTCTTTAGCTCTTGATTGTTTCAAAATCTCTAGAGTTTGCAGGCTGGCTTCTGAGATGATCAGCCAGTCAGTGTCTACAGTCATGCCAAAAAGAACAGTTCTCATCTCTGCAAACCTTTTTGTAATTTATCTGTGGTACTAATATCTCTTGTAATGTAATATACATTAGATATAGCTCCTTTTGGAAGAGAACTTTAGGTTTCAGAGTTGTCACCTATGTGTACTTCTTAGATTCTTCAGACCTTGCTATACTTCAACATAAAGCAGTAAATACACAAAAAAGCTATGTGGTGCACAGTGTTTGTAAGGTTACTAGTTACCCTGTTAAAAATGTTATAAGTGATGTAACTATTGTAATTACGTCAAAGTAATAACTTTTAATTACTTTTCTAAAAATTGTTTTAAACTGGGGAATAATGCTGAAAAGTTCTCAAATTTAAACTGGGCAGTATAAACTCTGTAATGAGAAATTCATATCAGCACCTTGTTACTGTCAAACCTTTATTAAAGGTTCTTCAACATAACTTGAGCTACATAATACGGTATATTACTATTGAAACATGTGGCAATTTCTGATTTCAGAAAGAAAATTCAGTTGAATTTCCACCACTGAAAAGTGTTCTTGTCTGACAACAGGGGTACCAGCCTCAGCATTGTCGGCTGGTCACAGCCTGGCATGGAGGCTCAGGTTGATTAGAGAACTATGCAATGATTCGATTGACGAACGAACGGTGGTTCAAAGTCAAACAAGACAACCAATCAAAAGCAACATTAAAAATTTAATGCATGCTGCCAAATGAATGGAGCCTATTTATATGTAGAGTCAGGTCCTTATAAGCCACCCATGATGGTGTTTGCACTTAAATTTGTCTCAGTGGCTTTGCTGAACCACATTGTCTGGAAATATGCCAAAAGAAGGCGTTCTGCATGGTGAAAAGATGTAAAGCAACAAAACAAAAATTGGTCTAAACTTTTTACCCAAGAGAATATATTCAGATATAACCCCTTTGTAATCACAAACATTCTAATAGTAATTCTAAATAAAATTGGTTATTATTTTCCCATTCACTGCTAACTGATAATTATATTTATTTTGCAGTATATTTACAGGAACTACTTACATGCAGTTAGTTACTTCCCAACACTTATTTCTAATTTCTGCATTGTAAATATACATTTCTATGGGAGTAAGAGGCATGTCTATTAACCACATCATTTCAAGTCAAAATACTTGAAAGCACTATAAATGCTACTTAACCATACCTTTGAATTGAGACTTTTTTGACGCACATCAGGTGTAGACAGTTATGCTGATATGTAATCAGCAGAGCCTGTCTGAGCTGGTAA
>NW_018127952.1:1513519-1518063 GCF_001952655.1 Monopterus albus
TACCTGTTCTCAGGAGTTTAGAGTTCCAAGTTCAACTTGCCAAGTTTGATCTGCCAGGAACACAAGTCTGGACTTGGCGCATACTATACTGAGAAAGGCCGGTTGTTAATTATGTCAGTCATTGCAAGATTGCTGGCACTTCTCTCCTGTTTTATATTTGTGCTGCCCATGCACAATTAACCAAATAAATACCATCAGCCCTTACTAGTTAATTCTATTGGTAATCAAACAAGTCTCAGCCTGGGCCTGCACCTCTATAGGATTTGAGGACAGCAACAGCACATGTTTACTCTCAACTCATCTTTCTCTCTAGCTGAGCTCTGTGCAGACAAGCTGTCTCAACAGGGCAAAAAAAAAATAAAATAAAAAAATAACAACACACACACACAGCAAGGTGACAAAGTCTGCCAACCGCTGCAGGCAGATGCCAGCTAAGGCAGACCAAACCACATCCTACTTGGCCAGGGCTGATGAGTAGGTGTATGCTCTCAAATTCTTCTGTGTAAAAGATTAATGTGCAGGCTGTTAACACACGCGCCAGAGTTATGCATATACTGTATACTTAAAAGTAAAAGAATCTCTCAAGAGTTTATACTAAATATCTACTCTACTGTACTGTGCACAGCACAGGCGCACACAAGAGGCTTTCTTTCTCTCGCCCCATCCTCAGGCTAAAATTTCATCCCTTGGTGTGAAATGCTATCATTTGGCCTCTGGGAGCAGAGGGTGAAGACAAAGCCCTGGCACTACATACCATCTTTGCTCTGTGTACACAAACACACTTTTGTCATCAATATTTAAATACACTTTAATCATTCCTAAAATGCCTGTGCTCACCGTAGCATATCAGCATGAAGTATAAAACTCTAAAAACTCAATTTAAATTGTTTAAAAAGCCCATAGCATGGTTTTCTGTGCTTTCCAACTTATTTACAATGTTATAACGATGACTTATCATTTTAAACCCAACTTTTCCATCTATGTAATGTAATAACACAATAGTTTAAGGATTTCCTTGAATGGTCATAATCTCCAGGCAGTTCATGTGAGCTTGCCTGACATCCACTGGTGCCATTTTAAAAGCGGAATTTTTCAACTGCATGCATGTGGACATATCGTACCTCCTGCTGTTGCACTGTGACTAGAGGATGTGGAGAAAAAGGGCACACATAAGGGAATGTAGAGGACTACATAAACACACACACACACACATTCAGCTGTATGGATAGATCTATACAGCTACAGTATCCTTCCATCACTTACTTGTGATTTAGTGGATTAAGATCCAAGATAATTCTGTATTTTTCAGTTCCTTAAGAGGTGATATTATCTGGAACTATCTTCTGTATAAGATATGTACAAGTCAGTTTTGTCATCATGTTTTGGCTTAGTGTTTTATGTACTCTCAAGTCCTACTGTGGGTATGGATATTAAATGTGTGTGCTTTGCTGCTAAAATATTGTAAGTAAATGTAAAAAAAAAAACAGCTACTGTTATGAGGCAATGGTGATCTAAACAAACAAACAAGAGACATGTGCCTGTACCTGCGCTTTTCCCAGCACAGTTGCCAACTATTAAGATTATACTGAAATATCTTTGCAGTTACTTTAAGCTACCCAAGTTGGCTAACAACAATTAGGGCCCTGCAATTAGTCATCACAGCACTGTGGTTCACTGGGCAACAATAATAAATGCGGTTCTAGATGGGATTACCCAAATGAAGCCAACATCCACCAAGTGCTAATGACAGCAAGACAGTGCACATAATAACAAAATGTGCTCTGCCTTTATAATGAGACATGGTCTGAATGAAACAAGGAGACGGGAAGCAAAAGGAGAAGCTATAGTTTACTGAGGGCTAACAGAGGATAACAATTGCAGGCACAGGCAAAATCGCCATCTGCAATTTGCTGAAACAAGGCCTGTGTGCAACATTTATTGGAAGATATTAGTATGATTTATGCACTTGTCAGTGTAACATACTTTCTTGCTGTAGGTGAGGGGTTGATAAGTTGGATGGAATTTTAAGCACTCCAATAGCCCAAGGAAGTGAAAAGTCGTGCTGTTTCATACTTTCAGAGATGTGTGAAGGTCAAACAAGTTCTCACACACACACCCACGCATGGATGGTCCTCCTGATTTTTACCAGTATACTGTAAATCACTATCTCCTGTCCTGTGCTCTGTGTTACTATCTGCCCAAATTTTTTATGGAACACAAAATGATTTCTTCACTGACAGTTTACCAAGTAACTGCCCAGGATGCTCCAATGTAACTTGTGTTAAGTCTAACTAAAAACTAGGGCTGTCAATCGATTAAAGAATTTAATCAAGTTAATCACAGTGATGGACTGTGATTAATCACGATTAATCACAAATTTAAAATACTATGATTTACCTGTAAATGTGTTGCAATAAAGAGATGCATGTCAAACTAGTTTAAGGTAACATATCATCCAGTTTTATTATCTCAACAATTAACATATCTATTATAATACCATTTCAGAAATGAAATGTCTGCAAAAACACAAAATGAACACTCTGTACATTCTTGATCTGAAGTAAAGAAATGTATAACAAAACTAGTTTAAGGAAACAGATCCTCCAGTTATCTCAACAATCAACATTTCTATTATAGGTCTATTTTAGAAGTTAAATGTCCGCACAGAGACAAAATGAACAGTCTCTCTGTTCATCTAGGCAACATTCCTCCTGCTAACCAATCATACAATATACTCTTCTTTCAGCCAGTTGCTCAGACAGACTGGCTTATTAACATTTTCAGATGAAAGAGCATGGCTTGTTGATGCTGTATCAGCACTGGCATCTTTACTAACATCTGCCAAAATATGTTTGGCCCAAAGATGGTACCCTAAAACTTGTTGTGCATCTGGAAGCTTTTTATAATGAAACCTGCCGTTCAGCACACCAGGCGTTGTGTTTTCTGCCATCATGTTGTAACACACGTTTGCTGTCACATTACCCGGCCTTTTCACACAATAGATAACCATCCGCACTGCGATGATGGCAAGAAGTTGTGGTCAAAACTTATCAAATGATTAATTTGCGTTAAAAAATAGTAACGCATTAAAAAAATTTGGATTAATCATACGTTAACGTGTTAACGTTGACATCCCTACTAAAAACACAAATGAATGTCAACCACTTAAAACAGTAACACATTCATCCAAACAGTTGGTTTTCAAGATGTATGATATCACATGCATGAATAATTTACAGTAGTCTATACACAGATGCCACAAAATGTTGTGATAAATAGTGATTAAAACACACTGAAATTTAAGACTTCAGGTTCACACTTGGAGTAGCTGCAAATTCTACTACTAAGAGGTGGTCATCTCCTTAGATGCTGAAAAAGAGTTTGATCGAGTGGGATGGGTATGTTTGTCAGGTTCTTAAAAGATTTGGATTTGGCCCAACAGTCATAATATGAATACTATTAATTCATAAATCTCTTGGCTTTTCAGTCCGAACTAAAACTGCATACTCTCCGTTTCTCATTGCAATGGGGCACAATGCAAGATTGAGATAGTAGCAAAACTAAGTTTAACTTTAGTCCCTTCTACTTCAAGATGGCATTCAACAATTTCAGTTATTAAGGAATGGTGTTGCACTGTTATTTGAGGGTCACTAATGGCACGCCAACTCCAGTCACTTCCATGAAAGTCAGATGCACTGCACAACCATCCACCGCCAAGACTAGAGGATGGATTGAGCCGCATATTTCTGTCTGGAACTTGATTGAGCTGACATTGTGCAATGCTTTTCTATGGCCTCTGTGCGTCTAATATGGATAATGTTGTCCTGTACTTAACCAGCTCATCATTTTAACAGCACTTTAGATTAGACTAAAGAGGAAACACTGATTAATTTACAAATGAAATATTTACAAGTGCAATTACACCTTTTTAGCCTAACGCCTGACATACATGGCCAAAACTGACCTAAACTTGAACATGATTTCTAAATTTCTGTCTGAACCCGTCCCAAACAGTCGGATACCAATGGGTCCTGTCGGGCTCAGTTTGGATATCCACCATCTAGCCCACACCTTCTTCGTCTACATTAGGCTATTCCCGTTAGGGGTCGCCACAGCAAATCATCTGTTGCCACCTAACTCTATCCTCGGCATCCTCTACTCTCGCCCCAGTTAACTTCATGTCCTCTTTTAGCACATCCATATATCTCCTCTTTGGTCTTCGCCTTGACCTCTTGCCTGGCAGCTCCATCGCCAACATCCTTCTACCAATATAACCATTATCCCTTCTCTGCACATGTCCAAATCAAGATCACTTCTGCTGTAGTTTCCCAGTCATCTGGAAGTTCTTCCTGACCACCCAAAGCCTGTCTCAACTTCTGTCTGAATTCCTCACGACATTCTTTCTTTTGCAACTTCCACCACTTGGTCTTCTTTTCTGTCTTTCCTCTCCTCTTCTTCCTGACCACCAGGGTCATCCTACACACCACCATCCGATGCTGTCTGGCTACACTCTCTCCTACCACCACTTTGCAGTCACTAATCTC